>NW_016690465.1:421425-466012 GCF_001604755.1 Lepidothrix coronata
GCAGCATCTCTGGGGCCTCCTCTGGACTCTCTCCAGCAGCTCCACGTCCTCCTGCTGCTGTTCCCAGGGCTGGGGCAGCTCTGCAGGGGGGTCTCAGCTGAGACAGGGGCAGAGGGGCAGAATCCCCCCTGCCCTGCTGAGGGATCAGCCCAGAGCACAGGGAGGGTTCTGGAACGTGACCCTTCCAGACCATCCAAACCTGTCACCTCACCGAGATGGTTTTTCAGGCTGCACTTGGAAAGGATTCCTGACTCTGCTCCCAAACCCTGGCTGCCAAACCAGAGCAGAGTAAATCAGCTCACCCCTGAGGCCACAGCCAGAGAGGTGATCTCCAAGGAATTATCTCACATCCAAAGCTGGAGCAGGAAAAAAAGGCTGGGCTGAGGGTGTAACTGCTGGAGACTGGGCCAAAGGAGAGGAGTGAAAGTGCAGCACACTCTGCACGGCTCAGCTGCAGCAGAGCTGCTCCAGTTGTGCAGAAAGCAGAGGGTGGATGACGGGAGAATTAAAAGTTGCCTGAAAATGCCGAAGGACGAAACTCAATCTGTCATCTCATTTAATCACCATGTTGTTAAACCCGAGCTTTCTGGAAGAGACAACCTAAACACAGTCTCCAGAAGACTATTTCTTCCCCTGGGACTCCACAACAGACCTGGAGATCTGATTGTGAAATTCCATCACTGCCAGGAGGGGAAAAAAACGCCGACAATATCCAAAGTTTCTGCTCAAAGGCCACAAACTGCCATAGTTTTTCCACTTATCTTTCTGCTCTTGCTTTAAAAAGACACGAGAGCTGGGGGAAATGACAGCAGCCCTCAGTATTACGGGTGAGAATCCCATTTAAATTCTTATTCATCTTCCAAAAATGAGCGACTTTAAGGAAGGGGGTGGAGGGGGAAGAGAATTCACCGCAGTTGCTC
The DNA here is from genome assembly GCF_001604755.1 of Lepidothrix coronata. Taxonomy (NCBI): domain Eukaryota; kingdom Metazoa; phylum Chordata; class Aves; order Passeriformes; family Pipridae; genus Lepidothrix; species Lepidothrix coronata. Next base: position 422,346 of record NW_016690465.1, read on the forward strand.
GGAGTAGAAATACAACTCGTTCATACAAAGCATGGAAAATGATGATAATCCGAAGGAAAAAAAATCTTGGCAGGCTCTGAAATTCAGAAAAGGAAGGAGGGGAGAGAAAAGAAGAAAACTAGAAAGTCTGAGCAATGGCAGGAGCAAAAAGGCCGAGAGACAGAAGCCCCCCCGCATTCTGAGAGGGTAAAAGATGCTCTGGGGAGAGCAGGCAGGCCTGAGGGCCCAGCAAAGGAGGCTGTTGGCAGCTGATTTTAGGTATTATTTTGGCATTTTAATTTTTGCAGCCAGGAGGGTTTATCACAGAAAACAGCAGGGCAGAAGCCAGGCAGGATTAAGGAAAATTTAGGGCCCCACCTCTGTGAATTGAATGCAACTGGAAGCATCCAGCAGACAAGGATCCAGGCAACCAAAGAGCCCAACTCAGCTATTCTCAAGTCCCTGGGAAGCTGAATGGATCCCTATTAGCAGCACTCAGCTGTGGAGTGGTAGCTGCATTAAAAACTGCTTTTAAGGGGAAGAAAACAAACTCTGAAGGGATCAAAGCCCCCCTTGTCCAAACTACTCCTGAATTATTTGACTTGAAGAGGGTTTGTGGCAACTGGGAAAATTATGGGCACGAAATGCCATAAAGTGAGTGATAAAGAAGCAATTGATAAAGGCTTCCATAAATAGATGTGTTTGGTGCCAGCATCAGTCAATAAACAGGGAATCATACAGGCAGGGTTTGGGAAGAGCTCCCGGAGAAGGGGTGGAAAAGATCACAGGAGAGTCGTGAAGACAAGATCAGAAAGCTCTGTCACAATTAACTCCTTTAAGAGCAGAGATGAATGTGTTGGTGACAGACAACCTCAGGAGCATAAAGATGCCATATGAGAGTGGGAGAGAGAGTGGTTTGGAAGCCTGAATGACTCAAGAATTCCTTCCCAAATTAAAAGCAATCCTCAGAGGTCGTTACACATCACAATGAAACACATTTTGCTGCTGCTGCTCAGTAGAAAATCCTCCAGTCCTCAACTGGCCCAATTTCTGGAGTTGCTCAAGACCTGTGAGCACCAGACTCACTGAAGGTGCAGGGATGGATCAAACCTGACATTTTAGGCAAGAGAAGGAGCTGTAAAGGGAGAGAGGGAATAAAAGAGGGAGTTGGAGAAGCTGCAGGGTCAGATAAAGCCCAGACAAATGGCACAGGGTATTTAAGGCGTCATTAGCACATCCCTGAGGGTGACCTTGAGGCCATTCCTTTCAAGAGGAATGTCCATGAAAGAGAAAGTCCATGAGAGAAAGTCCCCAGTCCATGAAAGAAGCTGCTGGAGTCCCTCTCCCTGAGAGGAGCCTTTGCTGTGTGCAGTTCCCTCCAGGCTCAGAGCATTCCTGAATCACTCCTAAAAGATTTTAGCAAACATATGAGCTAAAAAACCCTGCAGATTGTGCCTGTGGTTTGTATAAACCCCAAATGGAACTGGATGAAGCAAGGACAACGTTCAGATCCTTCTAAGAGAGCACTTGGAAGCCTTCATGGCACTTGATTTCACCCTGCAAAGAACCTTTTAATTTTAGCTGGATGAAACTCTCTCTGCAGAGAGTTTTGGGAAGGAAGCTCTGATTGAAGTTGTGTCCCACGTGGACATCCCTCCCACATTTTGACTCCTGTCAGAGTCGCCCCCAGAGCAGTTTTGAAAGTCAATGAATTAATTCTCCTGTGTCTGAGAACTGGCTCTGATGCCTCTTGTCTCCTCTACTTGGCCTTGGAGTCTTTGGAAGGGAAAATGAGGGATAATCAGTTTGTCACAACTGTCAGGAACACACTGCACAGAGCTTTACATGTTGACAGAGCAGTGCTGGTTGTAACCAGCCCAAACATTTCCCTAAAATTAGGATCTAAATAAATCCACTCCTTTGGGAAAGCATCAGCCTTTGAATTAAATTATTCCAGATTGGAGCATTAGCAATATTTCTGCTAAAGTTGAGCTGTCACCCTACCAGAGCATGATTAAACATTAGTCTGCAACAGATTCCTCGGGAAACCTGAGATGTAAAATGTGAAACCACTGAGAAGAACTGAATTACTTAAATGTCAAATTGCTGCCTCAGCAAATGGAGGCAGATTTGGGGCACTGGGGGAAGACACAGTTTCTGGGATGAGAAGATGAGCCACAGCCATAATGAGTGTTTTGCCAAGGCTGTGTCTGGTTGCAAAATCTTCCCACAGTCATCCCAAATGAGCACTGGTGAGGATGCAACGTTGTTAGAGAGGGGAGGGAACAAGGGCAGCCTGAGCATTAATGAGGGAGTGTAGGTTTGCAACAGAGGCTCCTTAAATCAGGGGAACTGGCCCAAAGGGTTTCAAATGGGGTCACAGCTCTTGCAAAAGTGGGATGGGGAGAGCTAATGGGATGAGCCTGAGCTTGGGGGTCCCACAGGGGCTCAAGGAGCAGAGCCCTGGGATGAGGAGAGCTCATGGGATGAGCCTGAGCTTGGGGGTCCCACAGGGGCTCAAGGAGCAGAGCCCTGGGATGGGGAGAACTCATGGGATGAGCCTGAGCTTGGGGGTCCCACAGGGGCTCAAGGAGCAGAGCCCTGGGATGAGGAGAGCTCATGGAAGGAGCCTGAGCTTGATGGGTCCCAGAGCCCTGCAGCCCCACCATCGCTGCCCCCAACCTCCCCTCCTGGTCAGGCAGGGGTTTGGGTGGGAAGGGACCTTAAAGCTCCTCCAGATCAGCCACACAGAGGCAGGAGAGGAAACAAAAATGGGATTGAAGTTGGGGACATGCAGCACAACGAGCAGAAAGGGGGCTTTGCTGGAGAACTGCTGGACAGGCTCTTCCAGCTGCTGTGGGAAGGGACCAAGGCCATGGTCCCGAAGGGAAAGTGGACAAAGGGCTGCAGTGCCCCTGATTTCCCTCTTCAAAGCCATGAGTGTAATTATTGCTGCCCTGCCCTGCCTTAATTAAAGACAAGAATCACTCTCTCCACAGTTCCATCCTGGTCTTTCAGCAGAGGTTACTCCTCTACCTTTTGGCTGGGACAGGAGCAGCAGGACAGGGCTCTTTCTCACCAGCTTCAAACCTTCACCATGAAACAGGAGATTTAAGCACTGAGAAAGCAAAGAAACCCTGAAACAAACTTTCCTGACTTATTTACAAACTGAAACACACTCTGCAAGTCTGGTTAAGACTGTAGGGCCACGTTCCAGCTCTAACACCAGAGCTGGGGAGAGCAGAGGAGTCAGGACCACCTGAGTCCCTGCAGCTTCCAGATCCTCTCGTTTCATTGCGGGGATGGTGCCTTGCAAGCAAAATACCTCATTTTTTCCTTTGCTGACGTCTTTGCTGACAAGGTTCTGCACCAAACTCCTCGTGTGCTGCTGCTGAGTTGGGGTTTAGGCTGGGAAAAGAGACCCAACAACACGACTTGGCAGCAGGATGGAAGACCATCGGTGTCAGGACTGCGCCCAAGGTCCCTCTCAGGATTAGATTAAAGGACAAATGGGCAGAAATCTTGGAGGGTTTGTGATGAAAGAGAAATTTTGTGTCTGCGTGGTGAACACGCCCCGTTATCAAAGAGCATTAGGATGTGATTTGTAACCAAATATTACAAATATGGCTATTTATTACCAAATTATCCCGTGGTAATCCCTCAGGGCTTCCCAGTCAGAACGCTGGGCACGGAGAGCGGAGAGATAATCTCTCCTCTAGCAGCTGATGACAGAGAGCCTCTATTCAGAGAGGAAAATCAGGCCAAAACTGAAAGAATAGGTCAAAAAAAGGAAGTCTGTTGTTAAGGGAAGGTTGGTGTATCCGTGACCGACTTCTCTAACCCAAAAAAGGGCAGGGGCAGACGGGGGGCTTGGCTGCTCGCCCCTGTTTATTTATGGCTGAAAATACACCGAGCTGAAAACAATCAGTACATTTCCAAACGCTGGTGTTTGTTAAATAAAAATATTGTCTTTCCTGCCAGGGCAGAGGAGGAAACTGAATAAAACCCTGGAAATGACATCCTGATGTTGAGCAGAGCCCCCGGAGCGGAGCTCGTTCTGCTGAGCCTCCCAGCGACCGGGTCTGGTTCTAATATTTACAGCCCATTAATTTTAAAGCAGTTAGAGTTGCTAAACAAAGGAACAGCATAAAATAGCTATTTTCTGCATGTGCATCCGTGTAATGATGTGCAGGATGGGTTGCTGCTATTGTTTCCTCGTGGAATCGTGGAATTGTATAATCCTGGAATGGCTTGGGTTGGGAGGGATCTTAAAAACCAGCTCATTCAACCCCCTGTCATGGGCATAATTCCTGAAAATTAATCGATTGCATTGGTCTCTGTCACCAGCAAAGACCTGCAGGTGCCCATGGCAGGTCCTGCTCACTGCTGGCACAGCCCTGTGTCCCACTGGAAGTGGGGGGTAGAGGAACATCAAAGGGAAGAAGGGAAGAGATTCAGGATGCTGCCAAACCTCACATTCCTCAAAAGACCAGGGCTTTCATCCCTGCACCTTTTGTCTCCACCTCGAGCATCCCTCGTTCAGGAACTGGACTCGAAGACCCTTCCAGCTCGGGATGTTCCGTGATTCACTTGTGGAAGAAAAGGCTCAGGGTTTGACCAAAAGTACCTTTTGCCCAGCTTGTCCATATAAAACCCACGAAGGATCATGTACAAACACTGCAGTGGTAACAACACCATTGGTACAAATCTTGGCTGCTGTTGTTTGAATGTCGAAATTCTTCCCCGTGGAAGTTTGGTGAGACAGGAACGTGCCCCGGGGCATTGGTTGTGGTGGGGAGGGAATGTGGGAAAACTGTGTCTCTTGGGCCCCTGAAGTGTTCCACACTGAAAGTCCCTGTGCTCACAGCTGGACTGTGAGGAGATAAAATATTTTGTTCTTTTTTACTGGAACAGCTTCTCCTCCCGGGCTGATTAAAACGTCCTGTCCTGGACACCTCCCACAACCCAACACTGTGACTCAGCTCCAGTCCAGCCCTGGGCTGCCCCGGGATCTGCTGCAGAGGCAGTTCTGGATGGGCCTGGTCTGCTGGAGAGAGGAACAACGCTCCCCACAGCTCAGCCAGATCCACAGGGACTGCAGGGGACGGTGGCAAAGCCCAGCTCTGTTTGGAAATCACCGCGTTGTTTACGGGTGGGTGGGTGTCTACACACACTGTGTCAACAGCAACATCATCCTAGAGAGAGAAAAGGCTTTTCTGGCTGTCCCGTGGTGAGGGAGGAGAGAGAGCCTGGCGGGGATCTCCTCATCACTTCCAGCAGGAAGAAAAAGCATCTTAAGCCCAGTTTTGCCACCAAAGTGCTCAGCAAGGCAGGGAAGCTCCTCCTTGGTTTTAGCCAAAAGCGGAGTGGGAGAAGGATCTGCTTTAGGGCCCGTTACCCAAAGGGGGGGTGTTTTTCTCAGGCTTTCCCGTTGCAGACACGCAGGAGGGTGTGAATGTGCAGCAGCCAGTGCTTCCTGCCCCTGAACATTCCCGCTGCAGCCGAGCAGCCCTGGGCCAGCGCCCAGGCTCGGATCCAGGCTCGCGGCTCCGCGCTGCACAAACATGCTCCTGACAAATGGGACTCGTGCATCCATCTGGGGAAGAAAAGAGGCAGCACAAGAGCGCCTGGCTCCGGCTCCAGCTCCTGCTCCTGCTTCACGGGGAGGAAATGTCCAGGTGGCTGCAGATTCCCTGCTGTGCCCAGCCCTCCCTGGGCAGCTCCGGGGCCGGGCAGCTCCGCTCCCGCTGGAGCACGGGCGGAGCTCCCGGGAGATGCTCTGTCAGGCAGAAGCGACACCCCCTCGACACAGCGGTGGGTGAGTGAGGGGGCGAGTGACACACTGATGAGAAGGTGAGCGAGACCCTGAGGTTCCATGACTCACTTAAACACCGGGGTGTTCCCAGGCTGCTGCACGGAGATACCTGGGGCATGTGGTGCCAGAGGTATCCAGAGATGGCAGGCGGTCTCAGCCCGCCAGAGACAGAGCACTGCAGAACTCTGCAGGGTGAGGGTCTGTGTGTGCCTGGAGGATCCGTGCAGCCCACCCTGTCCCCCAGCCCACCCTGTCCCTCAGCCCACCCTGTCCCCCAGCCCAGCCTGTCCCTCACAGGGGTTTGCTGGGTCACACAAAGGACAGCCCTGAGCACGCCGCGGTCCCCATGCCGGGTGCCAGGCACAGCGCGGGGGCTCTGAGCTGGCACAGCTGGCGGACGGACGGGGATGGAGACAGGGACACACCAGCCACAGCCTTCGGCCGCTCCCCATCCCAGGGGCCGGAGCACAGCCCGGGCTCAGCGGGTCCCTCCCGCAGAACCCACGCGGAAATTCCCGGAGCCTTTCCCTGCGGGACACCGCTGGTTGTTTCTCTTCCAATCCCGGCCCCCGAGAGCCAAACCCTCGGCCCCGACCCCCGGGATCTGCCTCTCCGGCAGCCGCGGGGCTGCTCCCCCGTCCCAGTCCCAGTCCCAGTCCCAGTGCCAGTCCCAGTGCCAGTGCCAGTGCCAGTCCCAGTCCCAGTCCCAGTGCCACCAGCCGGCTCCCCGCTCGGGAGCGGACCCGGCTGCCGGGAGCTTCCCGGCGCTGAGAGGGGCATCGGGGAGTTGTTTTCCACGAGCTCCAGCTGCTGTTTGGCAGCGGGAGAGCCCCGCAGGGCCCGGCGGCTCCGCCACGGCCTCCGTGCTCCGCAGCCGCTTCCCCGGCCGAGCCCCGGCCGCAACAATCGCGCCTTTGTCTCCCTTCTCCAAACGTCTTTATTCCCACTGTCAGCTCTCCAGGCAAGAGACGGTCTCCTAGGCCACGGACACACGTCCGTTTCGCCAACAGCTGCCGCTGCTGCAGACGGTGCCAATGCCCCGCTCCCCGGCCCCGCTCCGGGCTCTCGTCGCGGCTCCGCCCGCCGAGCAGGTGGACCCGGAGCTGTCCCCGCTCCGCTTCCGACGCCGCGGCAGGGCCGGCTGATGGCACAAAAGTCGGGTGAAATGGCAGATCGGGTCTTGCCCGATGCGAGTTTGGGGTGAAATCCCTTGGGAACGGGCCCTGGCTGCGGAGTGGGAGCAGTGAGTGGAGAGACCCTGGCACCCCCTGCCCCCAGGACGCTGGGGCAGAGGTTTGCTGAATCACAGCTCTTGACAAAAACCAGATTGTGAATGAATGACTCCAACAGCCCCACCAGCACCAGAGCCAGCCAAAAGGTCAGCTGGGAGCAGCTGGAAATAGGAATAAACACCCTCAGCGGGGTCCAAGAGACATCTGTGCACAGCTGCAGTGTGGGTGTGTGGGGGTGTGCACGTACCCCTGGAGAGCACCAGGCTCGGAGCTCTCTGCCAGCCACAGAGGACTCCAGGCCATCCAGGAGGTGCTGGAAGTGATGCCTCTGCCCTGGTGATCTCTCCTTCCCTGCCCAAGGCAGGAGCAGGTCCTGCTGCTTTCTGACAAGAAAAGGTGGAAGAGAGGAGAGCCCTCTGCTCTGGAGCCAGGCTGGGAGGGCTGGGGGGGTTCCCCTGGAAAAGAGAAGGCTCCAGGGAGAGCTGAGAGCCCCTGGCAGGGCCTAAAGGGGCTCCAGGAGAGCTGGAGAGGGACTGGGGACAAGGACCTGGAGAGACAGGACAAGGGGAAATGGATTTAAGCTAAAGAAGGGTAGATTTAGATTAGACATTGGGAGGAGATTCTTCCCTGTGAGGGTGGTGAGGCATTCCCTCACCTTTCCTCGCAGGAAAGGGTTCCATCCCTCTGTTCATCTTGGTGGCCTCCTCTGGACTCACTCCAACAGGTCAATGCTCAGACTTCTCACCCAATTCCAGACACATCTGATGGAGGGGAGAGGAGCAGCCCAGGGGGCTGCAGTTTGTGGGGCTGGGAGGGATGTGACCTGTTGTTCCCAGTGTGGAACTTGTGTCAGCACCCCACCTCCTGCAGCAACAGGGGAACAACCAGGACCAAACTCATCCCCTCCACATGCAAAACCCCTGCTCTGCACCCGGGAAAGCCCCAAACACAGCCCCAAATTCACTTGTGGCTGCTCTGCAAGGGCAGACCCCGCGTTTCCTGGGACGGTGGTGATGCCCAGAGAGTTCCCACGAGCACAGGGCTCCCCCACGGACCTCACACCCACCAAACTGGTTCAGTGGGTTTGAAAGCCTCGCCGTGCTGCCTCCCGGAGCACAGCTCTGCTCCTCAGCCTGCGGGACACGGGCTCTGGGGGGGCCTGGCCTGGGACCCGCGTGGGCTCCGCTGTGCCCGCGGGACTGCTCAGCCCCACAGAGGAGGAGGAGGGTGGGAGGAAGCAGAGGCAAAGCAGGGCTGAACCAGGGCCAAACCCCAGCAGCGCTGGCACCTGCTAATTACGGCCCGGCGGTGCCACGGGCCGGGACTGTGCTGCTGCATCATCCCCCGTCAGCGCGGCCCCGGGGCTGTTCCCAGGGCACCCCCGCAAACCCGGCACCCCCGCTGCCCTCCCCCAGGGCACGGGACCCTCGGGATGGGCCACGGCCCTCCCCTGGCACGGGGAGCCTGTGCCCAGGAAGGGGAGCAGCTCCTGGGGAGCCTCCACCGGCCCCCGGGGGTCACCTGTGGGGGAGCTGCCAGGGCATCCCCGGGGTCAGCCCCGCTGCCCAACCCTCCATCGGCACCGGGGCTCGATCGGGGGGGTGTGCTGAGCCATGGCACGGAATTCCCGGGGCGGGAATCCCGCTGAGGGGGTTGCAGGGACAAACAGCGCGGAGCCGGGGGTGTCCCCTCCCAGAGCCGGGGTTGTCCCTTCCCGGAGCCGGGGGTGTCCTCTCCCGGAGCCGGGGGTGTCCCCTCTCAGAGCCGGGGTTGTCCCTTCCCGGAGCCGGGGTTGTGCCCTCTCGGAGCCGGGGTTGTCCCTCCCCGTGGCCCTGGCAGGGGTTGGCAGAGGCCGGTCCAGCCGCCCGCGGGATGTCCGCACACACTCCGCTCCTCCCGCCGCCGTCTCCTGCCCCGCCCTGCTTAATTCCTTCCGTGGAGACACCCGGGATGCAGCCACGGGGCTCTTCCTACCCCAACCCGCCCTCCCGTGCCCCCAAACGCGGCGACAGAAGCCACCCCACGTGGATGTGCCCCGAGGTGGAGCGGGAGCTGCAGCTCCATCCGTACAGGAGCTCTTCCCCTGGGCCCCTCTCCCCCAGCTCAGCCTCCCTCCATTCCCTGCCCCCCCGGGACCCCCAAATCCCCGCCAGGGACATTCCTCTCGTGTGTCCCCGTGGTGGTGGGGCCATGCCCGGCCTGGCACAGGGATGTGACACATCCCACACTCTCGGGGGTTCCCGCACAGAGCGAAAGAGAAAGAAGGAAAGGGCACTTGGCCACGTTCCTCTTGGCCTCCTTCCACTTTCCTCTTCTGATGTTATCCTCCCTTTTTATGGCTCCTTGCTCGAGCCTTGAGCCCCAGCAAACATGACTGGAGAGTTCATCCAACAGCAACAGCCCCGGCCTGTCTGCAGCACACCCGCCCTGGGCCAGCACAGCCTGGCTGGGGCTGGGACCCCAAAAGCACATCAGGCCCCCAGGGCAGACCCCTGTGGGGGTCTCGGTCACATCCCTTCTCCAGAAGTGCCTGAGGGTCTCCAAGAACACACACGTGGCCCCGTGGCAGGAGGTGAAGCTGAGGGGTGAAGCCTGGATGGGACAGGGAGGCACCTCTGGGGCTGCCACCCCCCTGTGCCCACCTGCCCTTCCTCCCCTCCTGCTGCGCCCCAAGGGGAGAATTTTGGGTGAGGAGGACCCTGGTGGTGCAGCCCCTGCCCATTCCCTGCTGCCTCACACCCCAAGGGCAGCAGCCAAGGGCAAAGGCAGATTTGTTTGAAAAGCTGCAAAAGGAATTAAAAGCAAGGAATTGGCTGGTTAGGGCAGCACCAAACACCACAGCCAGGCAGCACTGGAGGGATGTCCAACTGCCAATTCCCAAGGGAATCCAAGGGATCCAGGAGCTGCTGGCACAGCAGGGCAGCTGGCCCTTTGCAGTTGGCCTTTATTAGCCCCAAATGCCACAAAAGACAGAGCACAAGAGTCCCTTTAGGCCACCAAAGGTAACACAACGTGCAAGAAAACACCAACCTTTGTGCCATTCAGGAGCTGGTGGTCAAAGCTGATGAAGGTTTAAGCTGCTTTCAAAACGAGTTTTAAGGATGACAGATGGAGGGAAGGGAAAAAAAAACCCACCCAGTTCTCTGCTTGAGCCTCCCGTGGATTTGGAGTCACATTGCTGTGTTTTCAGGGAAGCTTTTAATGCTGACCCCATTGTTGGCCACCTGCTCGTCACCCCCACGCTCTGCTGAAGCTCTTCCCAGCCCTGGGAAAGCCTCCAGCACAGCCCAGGACCCTCATCCCAAAGTGAGCTGAGACTCCACAACGAACATGGAGTGATGGGAATGCCCAGCTCTGACATTCAGGTGGCTGCAGCCCTGGAGTTCACAGAATCCCAGAATGGTTTGGGTGGGAAGGGACCTTAAAGCCCAACCAGTGCCACCCCTGCCATGGGCAGGGACACCTCCCACCAGCCCAGGTTGCTCCAAGCCCCGTCCAACCTGGCCTTGGACACTTCCAGGGATGGAGCAGCCACAGTTTCTCTGGAAGTGTTTCTCCTGCAAGCCACAATCAAAGACACAGGACATGAAAAGCAGCAGCCCCCACCCTGGGCTGGTTCTGACACTGCAGTGACACGGAGCAGCTTCACCGGTGCCTCTGCTGCAGAAACAGCTGGATTCAAACTGTTTGGGTTTTTAGGACCTTATTCCCTTTGCCCACAACAATCCCTTAAGCTCTGGGATGACACAGTGCAGATCCTGCCTGGAGCACCCCTCTCCCAGCCTTCTCCCACCTCAGGACTCCCGACCCACAGAGCAAGGTGGGCTCTGACACCAGGGGCTCATTTCCATCCCCACAGGGCTCCAGTTGAAAAGTTCAGCCGAGGAAGAAGAGTAAAAATGCGACCCCGCGAGGCTGAAGAAACAGGAACGACCACCAAACATCACCCCAAAAAGAGGACTCCACCCCAGACTCCGCCCCAGACTCCGCCTATTATGAATATTATAACTAGATGTTGCAATTATATGAATATGCACGTGAAAATGTTGTAATCACTTGTAAAAACTGTATATAATCCTGTCTTTTCACTGAAGGGGCAGAGCAGTTTGTCCAGCGTGAGCTGGCTGCTCTCCAGCGTTGCCTTGAATAAATACCTCGCTGCTTAAAGACTAAAACTCTGGCTCTGAGCAGTTTCTCTGTGCCTTTTGGGGCAAAATTTGGCACCACCATCATTCCCAATCTCTGCTCATCCCCCAGTACTGCTGGGCACAGCCCCAGCACCCGCCCCAGATCCAGCTTCCTGAATAGCAGGAAGTTTGGGATGATGAGCAGATCCAGGGGAAGTGCAGCTGCACAGCAGGGATTGCTGTAATAGTTTTGCTCCAGCTGAGTGTCCTCAGAAATGAGCATCATGACCCCAGCAAGCCTCCATCCGCTTTTTCTGAGGAGTTAAACTCTCACGTGGAGAAACTGTTGGATCATGGAGTTGTACCAAGAGATCCTGCCCAGCCCTCGTGTGGAACTGATGATTTACCCCCTGGGCTTGACCAAAGAGCAGGTTGGGTCACTCAGGTCACTGCCCGTGGCCTCCTCCCACCCCACATCCCCCACTCAGGAGTTCAGCCCTCCCAAATTTCCCAAAGGGAGAAATTTTGTAACCACCATTTCTGATTTAGCATTTCCTCATCTCCCCCTTCGAGGGCTTCAGCTTTGAGGGAAAACAGCAAATTCCGATTTATTTTTTTTTTAAACGAGAAAAAACTCCAAGTCTACCCTTTTGCTTCTCAAGAGGATTAACAAACAACGTTTTAAGAAACAGACTTTCAAAGAAAATCAAGTTAGAACTCCACATAAGGCACCTCCATTTCAATACTTTTTTGACACGGATACAAACAGGACACGAGAGGAGGGCTGGGAGCTTCCCAGGCACGTGGTGCTCCCAAGGAGCACCAGTTTCTCCAGGAAGTTGGTGTGTGAGGAAGATGAGCTCCAGCTCCATCACACCCCAAAATCCCTGGGCTGCTGCAGGACTGGAGAGTTGGGGCTGATGGGACCCCAAAAATCAGCAGCCAAGCAGTTTTGGGGCTGGCACAGCAGAACTTCCGCAGCTGTAGGGCCCAACGCTGCCGAGGAAGTTCCTCTTCCTTCAAGGATTAATTTACTTCCTGCCCTTTCCTGGCAGAGGGAGAAGTGGCCACAGTCACCCCTGGGTGTAGGAGCAGCCTCCCAGGATTCCTCACTCTCTGTTCTGGGAATGTTTCAGGATAACAACTCACACCCTCGGAGGCAGCGGCGACAGCAAATCAACAGCTTTTCACCCCACTGCTGACCCCCAGAAATTCTCCCTCCTTTAAAACACCAACTCCTCTAAAACTACACAGAGAGACTATGAAATAAAACAATTTGAAGTAAACGAGGTGAACATGATATTTATGAACAAGCAATTCCCCTTAGATGGGCTTTCAAAGGCCTAGAGGTGGGAACCTCGGGCTGTAACGGGACATTTCCCATTTTCCTTCACCACAAACACTACACGGAACCAAAGCTGCAGCTGAGTACAATAATTAACCCCCACCCCTCCACCAGCAGGATGCCCTGGGGCAGAAACCAGGTCTGAGTAGAACCCAGATGATCCAACAACCGCAGTATTGGCTTCATTTGACTGTATTTAAATAAAATCGAGCATTTAAAAAAATAACAGGCACTAAAACACCCTCAACACTGCTGCCCCACGGGTCTCTCCCCACCCCTCCCCGGGCGCTCTGGGGGTGGCACAGAACACAAGAAGCCATTTTTCAGGAAGCAATGTAACAAAAATAACCAAAGGCAGCTCCCGGCCGGATCCGGGCCCGAAGCCCCGAGTTCCAGGAGTTCCCAGGGAGCAAACAGAGGAGGAGAGAGGCAGGACAGGCCCCCCACGCTGGACAGTCCGTGCTGGGTCCCCGCAGCCCTCAGAGCTTCTTCAGGCGACTGTACATCTCCCTCTTGCTCTTCTCCCCAGCCCAGGTCCGGCTCTTGGTGCGGAACCGCTTCAGGTCCTCCTTAAAGTCCTTGTGGTGCATCGGGCGGTAGCTCTCGGGCTCACAGAAGCTCTGGGGAGAGAGGAGCTGCTGTCACCTCGGTGTCACAGGGCTGAGGATCCCACTGACAGAGCCTGGCAGCAGCCACTGCAACAACCACCCTTGGAACGAAGAGGGACGGACCCCCCGCTCCACATGGGAGCTCCACGCTCAGAGCCCAGGGATATTCAGATTACAGCTACCAAACCCTGGGCACAGGGCTCTCATCCCAAATGCTCTGGCAGGCACCACCACGCCAGCTGTGTGGTGTTCACCCCGGGAGGCAGGGACTGGAAGGATCCCCGTGCCTCTGGATCGCGGAGCCCCGTCGGCTGTTCCGTGCTGCCACCTTGAGGCCTCTGCCACCCCTCCCCGGGACAGGGACAACCCAAATCCCACGTGTCCATCACCCCCGGGGAGCCAGCAGATCGCAGGGAGGGCTAAACACCTGGGCAGCACTCGGTGCCACCAGCACCAGCATCTCCCACAGGGCCCAACAACCCAGCAGGGAGGAGCTGGCAACCCCATCCAACTGGCCACAGACAGGCCAGGTATCTCCCATCTCCCTGAAAACGCACCAGGAAGGCAATCTAAGGGATACTCTGAAGTGTGAGGGACTGAGGTGACAGTCAGGCCATGGCCTGTTTGTGCCAGAGCAGCAGGACAGACCCCAGGAGCACTGGAGAGAGTCCAGCCATGGAAATGCTGCAGGAGCAAAAGCCAAGTGGTAGGAGAAATCCCACCCTCAAAGTGCTGGGAAGAGCTGTGGGGTGTTCTTAGTTTCCTTTTCTGAATTAGAGATTGTAAACTCCAAGCTCAGGTTTCCAATTTTGCTGTTTCAGGACTGCAGGAGACCTGAGGTTTCCATTTGTTATCCAGCAATTGCTGTCAAGCCTTGTCTTCTCCCCTGCTCTGGGCAAGCTGAGCAGCCTTCAGTCCCTTCCCTCAGTGACAGTTTGTTCTACAAGGGCAGAAACCACTTTTATATTTTGCCTCTGAGACAAGTGGAAAAACCTTTCAGCTATGGCAGGAAAACAGCTCTGAGGGAAGGAACAGGCTCAGAGAGCCAAACCTGAGCTGCTCTGGGAACAGAGCACAGAGAGAGCAGAGAAGCCACCCCAGCCAAGCCACTCGGCCCCAATGACAAGTCTGAGCATGAACAAATCAATAACACTTATCTACCACTTCTCCTGAGTGTGAAGGAGATCAAAGAACAATCATGGGTTGGAAAGGACCTTCAAGATCTTGTTCCACCCCCTGCCAGGGGCTGGGACACCTTCCACTAGATTGGGCTGCTCCAAGCCCTGAACACTTCCAGGGATGGGGAATCCACAGTCTGGGAGGAAGTTCCTTACCCTGCATCTCGAGAAGAAATCCTTGTAGCCCCCCTTGAGCACGTAGAGCTCTGGGTAGTGCAGGCTGGGGTACTCGTTGCTCAGCCTGTCCTGCTCCCGCACGAACCGGCACCTGCAGCACGAGAGATCCCGGTGAACCGTGCATTCCACAAACAACCCCCAAAGCCAGCTCTCACCCCAGACTCCCCGTCCCTGGGACCACAGGGGTCTGCTGCTGCCTGTCAGGAAGGGGCTGAGGACCCACACAGCCACAGTGAACCGGGTTTTCCCTTTCCCTCCGAACACACCGGCGCTCCAGCCGAGCCCACCACGGGCTGTGCCACAGCCCCGCCAGGTGACAATCCCCATGTCCTGGGGGTGCCACCCCCACAGCTCCCCTCCCAGCACTGCAGCAGGTCCTTCTCCAGGGGCTGAGCACTCACATCCGAGGGCCCCGCTCCGAGGAGAACTCGCAGTAGAACACCACGATGACCCGCTTGTTCTCCGCCGGCTCGATCGGCTGCTTCAGCAGGTAGTTCTCCACGTCCTCTTCCATGTGGAGGTTTATGGCACCCTGTGAGGGCAGGGGGAACTGAACAAACTTATCCCGCTCCCTTGAGGGCAGTTTCCTCCCCTTGGTTTGCTGGAGGAGCCCTCTCCAAACCCAGCTCCAAACCCCACCAGCACACCACAGAGCCTGGGACTGGCACTGAGTGACCACGACCTGGTTCAGATGGACAATTCAGCACCTGCAGGCTGTGGCTCCTGGGATTTCCCTCCCCACCTCATGTATTTGGGATGGTCTTTGATCAAGCAGCAACGTCCAGGATCAGTTACAGAATCCCAGAATGGTTTGGGTCTGAAGGGACCTTCAGGATCATCCCATTCCACCCCTGCCATGGGCAGGAACACCTCCCACTAGCCCAGGTTGCTCCAACTGGGCTTTGGACACTTCCAGGGATCCAGGGGCAGCCACAGTTTCTCTGGGCAACCTGTGCCAGGGCCTCTCCACCCTCACAGGGAGGAATTCTTTCCCAATATCCCATCTAACCCTGCCCTCTGGCAGTGAGAAGCCATTCCCTGTGTCCTGTCCCTCCATCCCTTGTCCCCAGTCCCTCTCCAGCTCTCCTGGAGCCCCTTTAGGCCCTGGAAGGGGGGGCTCTAAGGCCACATCCTCTCTGGGTGATCTGTTCCTGGTTATGTTTTGCACAGCCCTCTGTTCTTTGAAGTCTGTGATTTAAATTAAGTTTTAATATTCCAATTTTAGCTTCCCTGGATACCAGGATCTTGCACACTGAGTGTCTTACATCCTTCCTCTGGAACCATCCCCCTGAGGGCCACACAGGCCCCCTCCTGTGCTTAAGGAGGGCAGAACACTCCCCTCTGAGGGGAAAAGGCACTTTATGAACCAAGTGTGAGCTCAGTGTCCAAGATCCAGGCAGTGGGTGGGTGGGACAGGGTCCCAGTGGGGCACCTCAGGAATAACATATCCACATGGCCTTGGATAAAAGCCAGCCCCACGTGGGGCCAAGTGACCCCATACTGCAACTACAGACCCCTCTGGGTTGCTCTTACAGGGTCAACATACCTTGATGTGCCCTCCTTCGTACTCGTAGGGGTATCTGCAGTCCATTATCACACATTGCTTGATGAAGCTCTCAAACTTCCCAGTCAGCACAGACACAATCTGAGAAAAAAAAAAAAAAAAAAACACAAAAAAACAGAGGTCAGTAGTTTCAAGATGCTTTTGTGTTGTCCCCTAAACCCCAGTAAAGGATTTTCCTGCCTCTCCTTGGAGCACTCACCATTTCTGAGTCGATGTATTTTAAATCCTGATGTTTCCCATCAACAGTGTCAAGTAAATAACTCTAAGACAGAGAGGATGGAGAGAATCCAGATGTGAGTCACAGCATTCAGCAGTTCATTCTCTGACAGATACTTTGATGACAAGAATCTCTTCAGGAGTTAAGACCAAGAATTCTAAAGTCAGGGACAGAATTTAATTTTTGGCTCCTGCACCAGAGGGATTTTGTAGGTCTTTAACCACAGATTAATCACTTTGTGTCTAACCTGTCCCTTCTCACCAACAGCCTCTCCTAGTTGTCTGAGGACCATAGAATGGTTAAGGTTGGAGAAGACCTCCAAGATCATCAAGCCCAACCTTCAAGTCCAACCATGCAAGATTTATGTAGCAGCAGAAAAGCCTCTGCAAAGGGAGGGGCTTTACTGGGCTGGTTTGAGCCATCCCCACTGGGAGAGGCCATTGGAACACTCCAGCACACCCCCGGCCATGGAATCCCTGGAATTACCTTGGAGAAGTCCCCAATCAGGTCTCTCTGGTCACTGTCCAAAATGCTCTCGATCTCTGCTGGGGAGGGTTGGGTCCTCACCAGTTTCACACTCTGGAGGACACAGGGCAGAGATCAGCACTGCCAGCAGACACATCCCATTCCCTATTTCCCATAACACAGAACTCAGACTTGACTCCAGAGCTCTGAATTCCCACTCCTCAGCTTCCCTGCTGTTCTAGGGCAAAGCTCAGGCTCAGGATCTGCAAGTGCTGCCCCAGCTCCCCCAAATCTCACTTTTCAGCCAAAAAAAGCTCCCGTTGACCTTCATAACCCAGGCACCAATACCAGACCCCCCCAGTCAGTTCTCCCTTGCAAACTGGATGCTGAGTCACCAACCGTTGGGTCCTCGGAAGTTCCAGGCAGGCTTTTCCTCTTCTTGCTTTTCCCTGGGGAACTGTCTTCCTGGGATCTCTCCATCCTCTTCTGGGTGGTTCTTCCTGCAATGCTGGACACGGATGAAGAGCCAAACAAGCGGCACCGTTTGGCCTGCGAGGAAGGAGAGCAGTTGAGTTCTCCAGCAGAGGTTTGGCTTGGAAAATCAACAAGCCTCAGGATTACAGACTGTTACGGATTTTACCTCGTTTAAGACACCACCACTGCACAGCAACTGTGGGATGGTAATTGGAATTATTCAGGCTTTGCATTTCCAGTAACACTTGCTACTGGGGGGACTGGGGGAGCTTGGAGCACCCCAATCAACATCAAGTGCTCTGCACCAATTAGCAGCCAATCTATCAGCAGATCAAGGAGCTTCTTACTGGAGTCTAAACTCCCTTCCCAGTCCCTTATCAGGGGATCAGCATTCCAGGTGAGCCTGTGCAGGGCGAATTCCAGATATGCCAACAAGATTCTGATAAGGGAAGTCAAGATTTTCTCACAGCTTGTGAAGTGTAAAAAGAAATGTAATGCCTACAAGTGTTCCAGACTGACAAAGTCTTCCAGGCAAACAGTTTCAGAGATAAGGGAATACTGCAGGGGGTCATGCCACAGCTTGTTTTGTTGTTGTCCTTAGGGATCCAGGAGACAGTGGGATCGCTTGTCTGGGCAGTGGAAGTGCCAGGACACAGGCCAGTCTGTGTGCTGGGAACACTCACCCGATTGTCCGCTCTCCTCATGACCAGCGGCGCCGTCCAGAGACTCGCCACGTCCGACGGCACCTCCTCGTCGTTCTGAGGGGGAAAGAAAGGAGGGTCATCCCACCTACTGCCCCACAGGCTGTACACACAGCTCCTGCACAGCTGGGGCAAACATTCCAGCTGGGTTCAGCTGCCAGGGCACCTTTAGGAATTTAACTCCCTTATCAGGCCAATGCTCGACGAAACAACAGACCCGAGCTGAGACACGCTGGAGTTATAGCAGCTCATTGATGCATCAACAGTGATGATCCTCCAGAGCTTTAAGCGTCTCCAATTCAGTTGGAAACAGTTCTCTATTTAAGTGGCTGCAAAGCAAACACCACCTCCGAGTTTTCCAGCAAGTTTCTAAAGGAAAATGCCAACTGTTCCAATAATTCTCTCTCGTAATGCAGTTCTCCAGCTAAAAATAGCTTCCTCGTTCACACACCAGACAAATCCCACTGTCTGCACCAGGAAAGAGCAGGGATAAGACAGGGATACCACAGTGTGAGTTGAAAAAGATGATGATACCTCATCTCCTAGTGGGAGGTGTCCCTGCACATGGCAGGGGGCTGGAACTGGATGGTCTTTGAGGTTCCTTCCAACCCAAACCACTCCGGGATTCCACGATTCCCTAAACTTATTGCAGTTTGACTGAGCACACTGACTTCTGCCAGAACACACCTGCACCACAGACACACGTAGCAGCATCAGGTAGGACCGTATTTGGGATCTCCACCCCATTCCCTTTGCACATACCTTCAGATCCTGGTCATCCAGCAGCTCCAGGAAGCCGTCGTCATCCTCGCTTTCCGAGGTCAGGGAATGCTGCTGCAGGAAGGCTGGCCTGTAGTTCTCCTGCTCACCCGAGGGTGTTTCATCCATGGGAATCTGAGAGGAGACAGTTCTAATTTTAACGACATTCCTTCTCTTCCCAGAGCTGATGCCACGACCTTCCTGCACCGCAGGGAACACCGAGGTTATTCCTTCATGTGGAGCAAACAGGACAGAGAGGACTTGGCAGGATGAGGGGTGCCAGACTCAAGGAGTGGAGGTAAGACTTGGCCCCCCACCCTGTTTCTGTGCAAGGACCCATCATGGCTTTTCAGTTGCTTTTTCTAAGCAACAGGACACAAATAAGGCAACAGGACACAAATAAGGCAACATTTTCTCCCTGGGTGTCACATCTGGACACAAAATCAGGCTTTTTCTGCACAGCTGGGGTTGTTGTTCCAAATGCATCAGCCTCAACATAAGTGACAGTGAAATCAATTCCAATTCCACATCAGTGCCCACACTCCCTTCGATTACTGCAGCAGAACCTCAGCTCTGCACTGACTCATCCTCCCCAGAACAATCCACATTTCAAATTTCTGACCATTTCAGGAGCCAAAGGTGAGAAAAATTTTCTTATCTGGCAGATAAATAAGTCTTTCTATTTGGCACCTGAGCAGTGGTGACTGACAGTACTGCCCTTGAACCCTGACACAATTTGTCTTCCTCCCAGAGAGTGGGCAGCAAGGAATTAGGTGAGAATTAGTTTAAAAGAACTTACAATCTGAGCTGGAGATGAATTCTGCCTCGCTCCAGCCCTTCCATCACGGAAGCAACGAGAAGCTGGTTTGGTTGGCTTCTTAAACTCAAATGATTCCTGAATTAAAAAGGAAGAAAACAAACATTTTACCAGAATGACAAACTGTGTGGGTTGCTTGGATCATTTTATCCCTACAGGGCTTTTTTAAAACTACCTGACATTTTGGATTTAAGCTCCCTGCTGCCAACAGGAACAGTCTGAAGGTGAATGTTTGCAAATGAAAGATGTTACAAGTGTTTCATTTAACATAATCCAAAATTTATGTTCCTGACATCACCCACAGGCTGAAGGCTTTTCTATCCCTGTCAGTCAGCTTCTCTGCAAAATACATCATTTTTGAAGGCAGCCAAGGCTGTGTCCTCTCCTGCAGGCCTGTCAGAGTCCCACCCACGGGATTCCCAGCAGCCAAAGGACATTGATTCCACGAGGAATCCATGGCAGCAGTGGGATGAGAGGGGTTGATCCACCTAAACAGCTTCCTGGAGGCAGCCCTTGGAATTCTCTAGAGCAAGCAGAGAGAACACCTCCTCCCTTGCCCCAGCCAGAAAGGAGTCAGGGTTAGTGGTGGAGCTGCACATTCAAAGTCTTCCCAACTTTTATTAATCTCTAATCACTTACATTTTCCTTATTTTCATCTTGTGCCAGTGGCTGGAAAGCATCACTGTCCAGAGAATCTGAATGGCTTCTCTTCAGGGCAGGGCTGGATCCCAGCAGATTTTGCTACAATGACCACACAAAAATGCCAGTTCAGTACTGTGCAAAAAGCACATTTTTAAGCACACAAGGGGTTAATAAAGACTGTAAAGTCTCTGACTATGAATTTGTGCAGGAAACTTTGCTGACACCTCAGCACAGGTACCAAAATGCTTCCACTGCAGCAGTGATGGAGCCACACCACGGAGATTTCACGGGGACTTGAGTGAGATTTAGAATGTACAAGCTGCAATTCTGACAGCTTGCATTAAGCAGCCAGAAAATTAGCAAGTTAGGCAATGTATTCAACTAGGAACATGCTAAATCCTTTAGCATTTGCAGACCATCAGCACCACTCTCACTTACTGGCAGGGAGTGTATTCTCCTGAAAGGTATTCGAAGGCTGCAGGGAGAAAGAACAGAGATTTATTTCAACATTTTGTTTTAAAAGACATGACTAAAACTCACCCCCCCCAACTCCATAAGCTACAGCAGACACTAAGAGTTTAAAATAGAATTGTACTCACTTCAGTCTGCTGGATTTGAGAATTGCTTTCTCAAACCTAAAAGCAAGAGAGATGCACATTAAAAGTCAGCCCTATATTTAGGGGTTATGCCAAGCACAAGCCAACACAGAATCCCAGGATGGTTTGGGTTTGAAGGGATCTTAAGGAGCATCCATTCCCACCCCTTGCCATGGGCAGGGACACCTTCCACCAGCCCAGGTTGCTCCAAGCCCCATCCAACCTGGCCTTGGACACTTCCAGGGGTGGGGCAGCCACAGCTGCTTTGGGCAACCTGCTTCTTAATGACACTTGTCTCTCCCAAACCCTATTTATAGCCAGGCTATCCCATCCTGATTTTTGAAACACTCAAAGACTCCTTCTCCCCTCCTTCCCCTAAATTCTTTCCAGCACTGTTCAGACAAGAAGTGAGGCTGAAGGAGGAAAGGCATGGTAAATCAGGGACCAAGGGCATCTGTCCCCAGCCCTGGGAATAGATTAGGGGGAAGAAATAATCCAGTTGGGAGTGGCAAGCTCAAAGCTCAGGGTAACTGCTGGCATCAGTTCTACCTGACAAGGTGGTGACGGGTCAAAGGTTGGACTTGATGATCTTAGAGGTTTTCTCCAACTTAAATGATTCTGGGATTCTGTGACCAGTTAAGGCACAGAAAAGCACAATTTAAGTGCTATAAACTGCAACTTGGTGCAGCCTCAGGCTCCTGGTGAGGTGTGTGGTACCACACCTTAGCTCAGAGCCAACACCTCGGTGCCCTGGGACACGGGCAGGACCGTTCCCAGCACCTCCAGCTCATCAGGGAAGAGCCCACATGTGCCAGCAAAGGCAAAGCCTCGCCAGGGCCTCATCAAGCCCCGTTTGTTGCTGATCCAGCGCGCCCAAGTCGGGTCTAACATGTGGTTACATACGTGTCCTCCACGGGGTCGCCAGAGGTCGCAGGGCCGGGTGAATCCAAAGCCAAACCTGCAGGGGACACACAGAATTCCTGGTGGTCAGTCCCCAGGACACATGGATTGCTGGACACTGTGACAGATTGCCACCGAGAGACCCGGGGAACTCCCGTGGAAAGTCCCACGTGCAGCCTCCCCTCCAGGTCAGGGTTACAGACACTCCCTAAGGCTGGATTTGGACACGGATATGGATAATCAAGTGCTCGGGGAAAACCAGGAGTAATTAAAAAAAAGCCCCCCTAGCCCTGCCTAGACTGTCACATGGAATACTCTTGGCTTATTCTCTCCCCCACACCTTAATAAACAAACAGTTTAGTCCTTTAGGTTGGTTGTTTTTTTTTCTCTAAACCATGTTTTTAGTTATACCTCTTCCCAGGAAGAAATTTTGGGCTTATTCCAAAAAGATAAGTAGTCAAAAGGCCCTTCCTAATGTACTGGAAAGAACAGGGAGCACTTCATAAGCACAGGCCAAGCAGAACATTGCATTTGTCTGTACTAAAATGCTGTGGAGCTGCAAAGTTACTCAGACACAGATTCCTGAGGAGCTGGAGAGAGGGAGGATTTAACAAGGCTGGTTGTTCTATCCTGCTCTGAGCTTTGTGAGCTGGACTTTTGTTTCAGAAGCTCATAAAGTTCATTTCTAGGCTAAAAGTGCCTTCAAAGTGGGGCGTAAATTCAGGTGGAAACGCTGATTTCCCTGAGCTGGAGCAATGAGGTGCCAGAGCTTCTCTGTGTCTGCAAGTTACGGGGTAAGAGCTTGTTTCGTTTTTACTGATAAAGCTTCTCACCTGAAACAAAGGAAATCTCTCTAGGCAAGCATCAGAGCCGAAGTGTTTCAGATAAACAACCAGCTCTTGGTAACAAAAAAAAAAAAACAACAAACCCACAGCCCCAAACCACAAGGCAAACCCACTCGACTGGGGCAGGCTGGCCCAGTTTGGGTTTAGAGAGAGAAAACAGATGGTGGGGACTCGCCTTCATCACCCCCCAAAGGGCAGGAGCTCCACAGGAGAGATGGGATCCCAACACCTTCTCCCTGTTTTCCACACCAACATCCACGAGCCACCCCAGGAACGGTGGGACTGCAGGCAGGGAAGGCTCTCTATCCAAACCCTGGCAGCTGCTTTTCACTCCTTAATTGTTAATTATTAACTGGGAAGGCCATACCTGAGTCTGTGGATTCTGAGGATGAAGATCTCTGCAATCCATTCTTGTTCCCCAGGTCTTGCTCCGTGTTTTCCCGCTGCCTGTAAAGGGAAGTTTGGGATTTGGCTTAAAAGCTCTGTGAGGCAACAAATACAGCCTGGTGATCATCACCTGGAACCTTTATCATCAGCCAGGTGAGGGGATTCCCACTTGGAAAACCTGCAGAGCACTGTCCTGTGCTCTGGGTGCTGCTGAGAACAGGGACAGTATCACCACGGGATCAGATCCAACACCCACAGGGCCTGAAGCTTCATGGTTTGGGTTTGAAAATATTGGAAATCTGGCTTCTGAGGCAGGGGAAGTGTCATTTAACACAGCAGTTATCCTGGTTGCCTTCCTGGTCTCCTCACACCAAACATTTCTCCGTTCACATCAGCTCTGGGGGGTTCAAAACGTTCTTTTAGAGCCTGTGCCCTCACAGAGGAAGGTTTTGATACCTCAGAATCACAGACTTGGCCACGAAACTTCTGGTTCTTGGTGCCTGGAATCGCATTAGCACCTCCCAAACCACACTCCAGGGAGTTCTATCAGAGCCCAGCTGGAAGTGCAACCCTCTCTCTGGCAGCCACTCCTTTAATTTGGATCTTGCACAGGAAAAAATGCCAAACTTCTAATTCAAACCCATTTTTACAAGGAGTTGACTCCCACATTTTGTTGTATCCACTAAAGCTCAGCGCTGGGAGATAAGAAAACCATATGGATATAAATAAAGAAAAGCTACTTGAATAATTTACATGGAGGGCACTGCCAATGGTCTGCAGGAATCCCAGGAATCTGAAGGAGGGAAGGATCCTAAAGCAGGTGATTGCAGAAAACCAGAATAATGGAAGAGCAACAAACACAAAACCAGGAGGGTCACCAAGACCAGAGTGGGCCAGGGCAAAACAGGAGCCACTCGGGAGGGAAACTGGGGGAATAACGGGATTAAAGGAGATCAGAAAGAGCAAAATTGGATGGAGCAACTGCATGGCTGGAGCTCTGGGAGTACAAGAGGAGGAGGAAGGTGTGGGAACAGGGTGAGGGAGGAAGGACAGAGCTGAGATGGTGCAGGGAAGGCACGACAAGTGGGCACAAAGGTGTTGGTGGGAGAAGGGGAAGCCCAGGGAGGGGCTCGGGAGGGAGGTGGACGCCCAGAGCAGGGCCAGGGTGGGACACGGGAGGGGGAAGGTGGCCCAGGGCACTGGATCCACGGGGGATGGGGGAGGTGGAGGCATCGGGCATGGGGAGGGGGGTGTTTAGGGAATCATGGAAGTTTTCCTGGTGGGGGGGATAAAACCTCTCGAGGAGTCACGGGTGGGGGGTGGGGACAAACAGCTCCTCCAGGTCCCCTTTTTTGGGGGGAGGGTTGGGAAAAGAGGGGCTGGAGGCCTCGGGTTTGGGCCGTGGGGGCGTTTGGAAGGAGAGGAAGCAGGATAAGGCCCTCAGTGTCTCATTTCTGGAGGGAGAAGGGAATGAAGAGACCCCCAAGGCCTCGATTCGGGGTGGGGAAGGAAAAGAAGGAGAAATCCACGAGGCCTCACTTTTTTTATTTTTGGGGGGGGGGAGGGCGGATGAGCTCCCCGAGGCCTTGTTCTTGGAAGGAGAGGGAAGGAGATGAATTCCAATTCCTCGAGGCCTTGCAGTTGGGATTTGGGGGGTAAAGGACATCCCCGAAAGGGGTTTGGGTTTGGGGTTTTTTTGGAAGAGGGGGCCGAGCAAAGGTAAAAGACATCGGGAGAGTTTGAGAGAGAGGGGGGTTATAAAAGACATCCTTGGGGCTCTGGGTGTAAAGACACCCCTGAGGGTTTGGGAGTTGGGAGGGGGTGTTCAGAGCCACCCCTGAGGGTTTGGGGGGAGCAAAGGACCGGGAGGCGGGAAGCTCCACAAGGCTCCAGTGCGGGGGAGAGAACGGAACCGAAGGAAAACGACTCCTGGAGGCCTTGAGCTTTTTTTTTACATGGGGGGGAGCCCCCCCCGGCCTCGCTTCGGGTCCAGGAGGGGGAGAAAAGGCCCTGGAAGGGGGGGAGAAAAGGCCCCGGACGGGCGGGGGGAAAGGGGGTGCCTTAGTATAGAAGGAAGAAGGGGGGAGATGAACCCTCGAGCCTCCCTTTTTTTTTTTTTTGGAGGGGTTCTCATGATAAAAAGGGGGGGTTCCCAGGGCCTGCCCTCAGAGGGCCCCCCCCTGCCCCGACTCACCCGCGCCCAAGCTGCTCCATGCTGAGGCGGAGGTCGGAGACGGGCGAAAGCTCGTCCTGGAAGAGCGCCTTGACCACGGCGGGCGAGGCGGGGGACGTCGGCGAGGCGAGCGAGAGGCGGCGGCGGCGGTGGAGAGCGGCGGGCGCGAGATCCATAGGAGCTGGACCGGGAACGGGACCGGGCAGAGGAGAAGACAGCGAAGCGCTCCCGTCAGCGCGGCCGCCGCAGCGCTTTGACCCCAGCCGGTACCCGTCGGCCTCTCCGAAGCTGGCGCCAAACGGCGGCTCAGCCAATCAGCGCGCGGCGCGCGACGGGGGGCGGGTTGTTTTTTTTCAAACCCCCCCTCCCACCGCGCGCGCTCCCACCAGTAGGAACGGCCGCGCAGGGGCCGGGCCCCGCCCACCGCCCGTGATCGACGTGCCTTCGGACCAATGGAAGGGCGAGAGAGTAGGGGTGGAGGGAGGACTACATTTCCCGGCATTCCCAAAGGGAGGAATGCGTTTCTGCCCTGCGCGTTGTGTGCTGGGAAATGTAGTCCTCAGCCTCGCCGAGGCGCCGCTTTGCCGCCATGTTTCCGGCTGCCTCCTTTCGGCCGGGGACGGGAGGGGAAGGGGCGGGATAACTGGGAAAAACGAGGGAAAAAGGGCGAAAGTGTTGCTATTTGCCTTAAAAATAGATACACACCCAGCTTTACGGCAGAGCTATTGCCTTGGCCTGTTCTGGGCTGAGAGGAAGGGGGAAAAATATGGAAAAAATGAGGGGGGGAAAAAGACAAAAGGGAGTGTTGTGTTTACCCAAAGTGTTGTTATTTGCCTTAAAAAGGGACACACCTCCAGCATTACAGCAGAACCATTGCCTTGGCCTGCCTTGACCTGCCCAGAGACTAAGGGGAAGGGGGAAAAATATGGAAAAAATGAGGGGGAAAAGGGCAGAAGTAAGTGTGGCATTTACCCAAAGTGCCATTTGCCTTAAAAATGGACACACCCCCAGCTTTACAGCAGACCCATTGCCTTGCCTTGCCTTGCCTTGCCTTGCCTTGACTTGCCCTGACTTGCCCTGGGACTGAGGGGAAGAGGTGGGAAAATAGGGAAAAATTAGGGGAAAAGGGCACAAGTGAGTGTGGTGTTTACCCATGTGTTGCTATTTGCCTTAAAAATGGACACACACACACACACACACACACACACACACACACACAGTTTTTCAGAGGACCCATTGCCTCGCCTTGCCTCCATCTGCCGTGGGACTGAGGGGAAGGGGGGAAATCTGGGGAAAACGAGGGGAAAAGGGCACAAACTCAGCAGGTAATGGGTATCAGCGAAACAAGGAGCCCTTCCCACATCACCAGTGCAAAACCCTGCCGTGTTTGCCCCCTCGACAGCCATGGAGCAGGATGGAGGCAGCGATGGTTGTGCCGTGGGAAGGAGGGAGCTCCTTCCATGGCTCTGCAGGGGTGGGGGAGCCATCCCAGCTCCAGAGCACGTTGGTCCCACTTTACAGGTGGTGATTCAGTGACGTGCTCGGGACAGAGTGGCCCCAGCGGGTCGTGTGGGTTCTCCTCAGCTCAGGGATTGCAGATCCCTGCTGTCGAGTCCCTGGCAGATCCTCTGCCAGATCTCCCTGGTGGATTCAGGGGCTGCTGTCTCCAGCTGATCATGTTGGATCCGGGGGATCCCACTCCTCTGCCCGGGCCCTGCCACCCACCAGTCACACGATGTTCCCAGTTCCTGGGTTACACAGTGTGGTGTTTGCTCCTGCCCTGACCTCCCGGGGTCTCACAGATCCCCATCACACTCCTGCTGCTCTGCCAGCCTGGAGAGGCCCAGGCTGTGCCCTCGCTCCAGCTCTCCAGTCTGCCCTGCCCCCTCCCTGAACATTTTCTTTTCTAGAAACCGTTTTTGCAAGGGTTTTCAGCTACTACTATCGGCTCGTGGCTCCACCCTGACTTCCTGGGTGTGGGGTGGCTGCACCCTACAACACATCACCCCACACCAAGC
Source organism: Lepidothrix coronata (assembly GCF_001604755.1). Taxonomy (NCBI): domain Eukaryota; kingdom Metazoa; phylum Chordata; class Aves; order Passeriformes; family Pipridae; genus Lepidothrix; species Lepidothrix coronata. The sequence continues at coordinate 449,365 of NW_016690465.1, forward strand.
CCTGCTACCAGCCATGAAGCGCTGCCAAAGACCCACATGGGCAATCAGAGCCTTCCCTGCCTCCCTGCTGATCACTCCTGTGTCCTCAGTGCCCACAGGGACAGGTAGGACACTGCCACCACGGGATCTAGCCAGGACACCAGCATGCAGACACCCCCAGGCAGGACAGCACGTCTTTAATGCTCCAGAGGGCTCAGAAGGAGGAGATGCAGCAACGCACAGAGCAGACCCAGCCCAGGCAGAGCTGTGGCGAGTTTGCAGCGTGCTGCTGTGTCACTGCCAGGCTTCCTGCCTGCTCAGCCAGCCCAGGGCACGGCAGGGCAGTGGGAGGCACCCGACCCCATCAGTCACACAGGCGGATGAAGGTGTCTGCTGACCAGAGCCAAAAGTACGGGAAGACCTTCTCGGTGAAGGAGGTCTTGAACTGCAAGATCTGCACCATGTTCTCTGTGTTGTAGAAGGTCACTTGGCCCCCTTCGTAGTCCAGGTGGACCCTGATTCTCCGGGGCTTTTCCTGCAGTGCCAGCAGGGCGGGCAGCCCGTGGAGCGCCGTGTACTGACCATCCCAGTCCAGCCGCAGGGCCCAGATCTTGCCCAGGGCAATGCTGAGCGAGTCCTTCCTCTGCACGGACTCCAGGGCCACCCCCACGGCCCAGCTGTGCCCCTTCCCGACCTCCAGCTCCCAGTAATGCCTGCCAGCCGTGAACCCCCGGGAGCCCAGCACGCTGGGGCTGTCCGTGAATCTCTGGGGGGTGTCGGGGAGGTTTTGGAATCCCTCTGCCAGGCGCAGGGTTCTGTGGTCTGCAGAGAGCAGCAGGAAAGGACTCGCTGTCTCTGGGTCCAGCGTCACCTTCTCTAATGGACGACAGAGAGAAAGGTCAGTCTGTGCCCGCTGAGGAGAGAACCAGCACCTCTCCCTCCCGTGCTCCTGGGAGCTCAGTGGGCACTCCTGCAGCCCACTCGGGGGGCACAGGGCACGGGACCCTCCCTGCCCTCCCCTCTGGGACTGAGCCAGTGTCCCCACGTGCAGGGGACGGACTCAATGGACTTTGCTAAACCTGCTTCCAGGTCTGCTGGGTATTGCTGGCTCCACAGCCAGGCTGGCAGTGGGGAGCAGATATCCCGTGGGTGTTATCCAGGCAGCAGTGGGGCCAGGCCAGTCCCTGCTCCTGTGACAAGGCTGGCAAGTGCTCACCGAAGGGAAAACCAGCTCCCAACCCTGCCCTGCGAGTAACCAGGCAGGGCAACCTCCCTCCCGAGCTGGAGCTGCCCATCCATGTGGGATGTTCTGCTGCCATCCCGTGGCCATCCCACAGGGCCACACAGGTGTCACCACGCAGTGTCACCACCCCGGGCCCTCTGCTAAACCCACTCCTCCGGGGACTGCAGCGTGGGGGGAACTGAGGCACAACTGTCCTGTGCTCAAGTCCCTCACCCCGAAAACTGAGAGGGCACTTGTAAATGCCAGCTGGAAACACGTACAGCCCCTCTGCTCGACTGCTCACAGCCCCACACAGCTCGTGCTGCCCTGGCCCTCGCTCTGAGTCGCAGGACAGTGTCAGTGGCACTGCCTGGCACAGGGACAGAGCAGGAATTTCACAGCAGGCCTAGTCAAAACAACAGGACACAGTTCCAGACAGACGCTGGTTTTAGATGTTGTGGCGTGAGCCTATCTCTGTGCCAAGGACATGAGGATACTCATCCTGGGAAGCTTTTCTCCCTCATTTGTGCCCATCAGCTCCAGAAACTTACCCCTTTCCCTGTCTATGTTGCTCAGCAGGTTTTCTGGAAGAAGGAAAGGAAGATGCGTGAGTCTCTCCTCCTGTGGCACCTTTCCCACTCCCCATGAGGACAGCAAGCCAGGCATGGGCTCTCAGAGCCCCAGGCTCCAGTGAAGCCTATCTTGGAGATGGTTCCCATCGGGAGCAGGCGTGTTTTGCTCCCAAACCCCAGAGCAGAGGCACCAGGCAGTGAGGATCTCCTACTGCCAGCCAAGCCCAGGGGAAGTAGAGCACGGAGCCAGCAGTGCTTTACCTTTGAATTTGGCCACTGTGCCCAGGACCAGCTGGCACGTCTCAGAGAGGGTCTCAACAGTCCTTTGCAGCTCCGGGGAAACCGCCTCCGGGATCGGGGCCTTGGCTGCCTCACAGCTGAGGGGGAACAACACAGAGAGGAGCTCTGAGCCCGGCCACCAGCCAGCACCCTGCAGGGAAACTGGGGGAAATCCCCCCAGCCACAGAACCCAGGAGCTGAGCCCCAGCTACCAGCACGGGAACCCCGCCTTTAAGAGGGGAGCAACAGCCTCTGGTTCCCAGGAACACCACGTTAAATCCCAAACTCTCAGCAGGGCAAACCACCTCCCTCCCGGCTCCTGCAGCATTCCCAAACCTCTGCCCAGAAGAGCCGTGCGGGAGGAGAGCGATGCTGAGCCCGTTTCGTACCTGCTCAGGACTTTGCCAACATCCTGGAAGAGAGAACACAGGGGTGAGCTCTGGCAGTGCCCACAAGGACCGCGGTGCTCGGGGCAGGGAGGGACAGTCGCTGTGTGAGGTGGGTGATGGGGATCGGGGAGGGGGTCGCTCCACACCTCATCCCAACCCTCCCCTTCCCTCAGGGAACGCTGCAGCCCCCGACCCGCACCAGCCACAGTGCTGTCACAGCCTGGCACCGCTCCCAGGCTCCGGGCTGCACCGGGACGGGCAGGGTGCCGGGTGGGTGCCCCCCAGCCTCACCACGGGGCCACAGGCCCAGGTGGGTGGTGCAGCCTCACCATGAGGAATTCCACCTCCGGCTGGTCCCGTTTCTTCTCGATGTCCGCAATCAGCGCGTCCAGCAGCGATTCCCTCTCTGCCACACGGGAGTTGTATTCGGAGCGACTCTTGAGGAGCTCCTGGGACACTGGGCCAAGCTGGGCCAGCAGGACCTTCTTCTGCTCCTGCAGGAACTTCTCCAGCTCCTCAAAGGTGTTCTGCAGCCTCTCTTCCTCCAAGGCCACCGTGTGCTGCAAGGCATCACGTGGAGGCCGTGAGCCATCCCAGACTCCAGCTGCCTTGGGAGAGGGGCAAGGTCACATGGAAAGGGAGAAGAGGTTTTGGAGAGGAAGAGCTGGAAGAACGGAGAGAGGGGTGGCAAGTCCAGATGTTGATGGACCCAGGGAGGAGATATGGGATGGACAGAGAGGGAGAGAGAAAAGTGCGTTGTCATGGAAACGGAGAGAAAGATGGGACGTGCCGGGGAAGGTGGGTTGGGTGGGCAGGTGCAGGGCAGGGAGGGGAACACACACCAGCAGCTCATCACTTTTTGGCTCTCCTTTGGGCTTTAATTCTTCCCTTGCTTTTTGCAGAAAAACCAGGTTGCTCTGGAGTGTCTCCTGGGATGGGGAGGAAAAAAACAAAGGTGGATTTGGCAATTTTGGAGTGACATTTGCAGGAGGGAGGTGACATCACCAAACAGCCCCTGTGGGGACAATCCTGCTCTGTGGGGTCACTGGGGGTGGCCCCTGGGTGCCTGGGGGTGGGTTTTGAGCTCGGAGGAAGCACCCACCTCTCCAGGCACACATAAGTGAAGCTGGAGAGATCCTCATCCACAGCTGTTTTGGCCAGAAACATTTCTGGAATAGCTTCATGTGGAAACCCTGGAGTTTGTGGTTTGGGGTTTTTGGATTTTTTTTTTTTTTTTAAATTAGGAAAAACAACTTTTGGTGTTGGAAGTGGGATTTGTGGGAAGAGGTTTGCAGTGACAGTAGAGTGTGTCTCAGACACACTCCATAAATCTGCTGGAATGTTAAAAATCCTTGTGCTCCTCCGAGCCATCCCCTGCAGCACAGCGAGCTGGGACCCCACATTTTGGGGGAGAGACCCTGGCTGGGGATGAACGGGGCACCAGGGACTGTGTGGGGATACAGAGGTGGGGGGAGAGGGACCTGTGCTCCTGGGAGGGCTGGGGGCAGGCGATGGGCAGTGGGAGCCACGGGAGAACCAGCAGCCCCAGCAGGTTGGGATAAGGGACCCCAGCCCACGGCTAGATGGGGACCCCAAACCTGTACCCAGACAGGGACCCAGCCAGCAGCTGGATGAGGCCCCAAATCTGTGGCTGGACACCCTAATCTGTGTGTGCAGGGGAAGCAGACTGTGCCCTGAGGGGACCTCAGTCCGTGCTCAGAGGAGACCCTGACCTGTGTTTGAGAGGGATCCCAGATGCCTGCCTGGAAGGGACCCCACCTATGTGTGGAGGGGACCCACATCCAGGCCTGGAGGGGACCCCAGCCTGTCCCTCGAAGGGACCCCAGATGTGTGCTCAGGGGAGACCCAGGTCCATGCCCAGGGGAGCCCCCAGCCCATGCCCAGAGCAGACCCCAACCTGTGCCCTGAGGGGACTCTGACTCTGTCCCTCGAAGGGACCCCAGTCTGTGTCCCGAGGAGCCCCCAGCCCATGCCCAGAGTGGACTCCAACCTGTCCCTGAAGGAACCCCAGATGTGTGCCCGGATGGGACCCCAGCCCATGCCTGGAGAGGCCCTCAACCTGTGCCCCAAAGGGACCCTGACCTGTGCCCTGAGGGGACCCCAACCTGTGTCCCGAGGTACCCCCAGCCCATGCCCCGACGTGTGCCCTGCTCCCCCCACCCGCAGCCGTGAAGCTCCCAGCCCGCTCCCAGCCCGCTCCCAGCCCGCTCCCAGCCCGCTCCCAGCCCGTCTCCAGCCCGTCTCCAGCCCGCTCCCAGCCCGCTCCCAGCCCGTCCCCAGCCCGCTCCCAGCCTGTTCCCAGCCCGTTCCCATCCCGCTCCCAGCCCGCTCCCAGCCCGCTCCCAGCCTGTTCCCAGCCCGTCTCCAGCCCGCTCCCAGCCCGCTCCCAGCCCGTCCCCAGCCCGTCCCCAGCCCGCTCCCAGCCCGTACCCGCATCTCCCGGGCAGCCCGTTCCCTAGCCCATCCCCAGCCCGTTCCCTAGCCCATCCCCAGCCCGTCTCCAGCCCGTCCCCAGCCCTTTCCCATCCCGTACCCGCAACTCCCTGGCAGCGCTCTGGGCGGCGCGGGCGCGGTGCGGGCGGTGCGCGGGCCCGTCCATGCAGAGCGGGCACAGCGGGGCCGCGCAGGGCTCGCAGAACAGCGCCAGGGGCTCGCCGTGCTCGGGGCAGCGGGGCCGCCGCGCCGCCTCCTCCAGGGCCCCCGCCAGCCCCGCCACGGCCCCCAGCGAGCGGTTGGGGCGCAGCGAGCCCGGCGACAGCGCGGCCCGGCACTGCGGGCAGGCGGCGGGGCCCGGCGGAGAGCCCAGCACGGCCCGCAGGCAGCGCTCGCAGAAGCTGTGCCCGCACTCGGTGAGCACGGGCTGCGAGAACAGCTCCAGGCACACCGCGCAGGTGGCCTCGGCCACCAGCTGCTCGCCCAGGGCCAGCACCTCCCGGGCCATGGGAAAGGGGAAACCGAAAGTGCCGGCACCGGGCGGGACCGGGGGGAACGGGGCGGGATGGGGCGGGGACAGGCGGGACTGCGGGGCCGGGACGGGCTGGGGGCGTGTGTGTGTGTGTGTGTCTGTGTGTGTGTCTGTGTGTCTGTGTGTCTTTGTGTGTGTCTGTGTGTGTGTCTGTGTCTGTGTATGTGTCTGTGTTTGTCTGTGTGTGTATGTCTGCGTGTCTTTGTGTGTGTCTGTGTGTGTGTCTGTGTGTGTGTCTGTGTGTGTGTCTGTGTGTGTGTCTGTGTGTGTCTGTGTCTGTGTCTGTGTGTGTGTCTGTGTCTGTGTATGTGTCTGTGTTTGTCTGTGTGTGTCTGTGTGTGTGTCTGTGTTTGTCTGTGTGTCTCTGTGTCTGTCTGTGTATGTGTGTCTGTCTGTGTCTGTGTGTGTGTGTCTGTGTCTGTGTCCCCGTGCGTGTGTGTGCAAACCAGGGAGGAACAAGCAGGGAAACACCAGGAGGGGGCACAGACACGGGGCCCCTCTGTGTGTGCTGCGGGTGCCCATCTCTGCACACGCGCGGGCCCGTGGGCAGCCCATGTGAGCGGGCACAGACAGGGAGGGCCGGGCTGAGTGTGAGCCCTGATCCCAGCCTTGCCCCGGGGCAGAGCCGGCACGCTCTGCTCCGGCTCAGCGCTGCCAACCCCCGTGGATGCTCGGGATGCTTAAATTTATTCAATGATTAATAAGCTGGAAGGCCTCCGGGAGCTTCACCCCGGGCAGGGTGGAGGTGCCAAGCAGGATCTTCCCGAGGTCTGGCGCTTGGATCCTTCCCAAGGCCCGGCCCTGGGATCCTTCCCGAGGCCTCGCGCCCGCCGGAGCCGCTTCCCAGCCGCCCGTGCTGGGGTTAATGCAGTTGGAAGGGATTGTGTTGGAGTGGCAGCTGTGCCCTGTGGGAGCCGAGGGTAATCCTTTGCCGGGGCTGCCTCATTGTGCGCTGCCAGCCCCGTCCTGCTCTCCTGAGATCCCCCCAAACCCACGGCTGCCCCGGGCAGGGGGGCTCCAGCTTCCATCCCCACATCCCATGGCTGCCAGCACCTCTGCCAGTGTCTCCTTCCCTCTTGTCACAGCTCCAAAACATCTGGAGAGCAGCAGCAGTGCTTGGGGAAGGGCAGAGGGTTCCCAGGAGCCTCTTGAGCCACCTCGTGCCTCTCTACAGGGACCACGTTGCCCCTTCTGTGCTGCTGCCGTGGGTGCTGGGTGCCCAAAATCAGTCCCGTGTTCAGCCATCGGTTTGGCTCCTCTGCCACCCTCACATGCTGCCAGCTGGGGCCCAAGGAGCATTTTGGGGCCCAAGGAGCATTGTGCACCCCTGACACAATAAAGCAGTCAAACACCCCCTCCCCAGGCAGTTATTGCCCTGTCATGGCCATGTCCTGCCGAATGCTCCAGCTTCCCCACCCCAGTGGGTCCCCAACCCTGGCCCAGTGGCTCCAGAGGGGTCGGCACAGCGCTTCCAGCCCCCCACTCCCCAACCCTGCAGCTCCCCGGGGTGTCCCTGCTCATCCAGAGCCTCTGGGGTGCTGCCAGGGGGTACTCAGAGCCCAGCTGTGGTGGCTCCTGCTTGTTCCCTGTCCCCAGAGCTGCTGCCTTCTGGGTGCTTCCATGTCTGGCTCCCCCGGCACTGTGGGACAACCCTATGGAAGCCCTCGAGGAGCCGGTGGGTCCTGCAGCGGGACGGTGCCGTTCACCCCCGAGGCTGAGCGGTGTTTGCAGCACTGAACAACCCCTAAAACGAACCCACCCGTGGCTGAGTGGAGGGTGATAACCTGCTGATCCCCTGCAGACGGCTCAGGGGGGGCAGCGAGGCTGCTCCTGCTCGTGCCCACCCCGGATCTGTGCCCACAGCACCGCCGCTGCCGTGGCCTTTCGGTGCCGCCGCCACCCTGAGCTCAGTGCCGGCCAAGGGGGGCCTTGATGGCCATGTCATATCCCCCCCGGCTCGTGGGAGATGGATTGTTGACACTTGAGCTGCTCAAGGTCACCTGGATGTTGTTAAATCCTGGCAGAATCCAGCGACCAGCGCAGTTATGTCCGTGTGCAGTGGGGAAGGAGCAGCGTGAGGGGGAGAGGAGGTGCCACGCGGGGCCCAGCGATGCAGAGCAGAGCAGGGGCACTGCCAGCCTGGCCACACCAAGGTCCTGGCACTGCAGAGGGGCAGCCAGGCTGGTAAGGGCTCCTTAGTGCTGGTTTTGCCAAAAAAAAGCTGAATCCATCCATTTTTAGCAAGGAAAAAGGTGCTGCCAGGTCCGTGGTGCTGCCAGTGTGACGAACACGAGCTGCTCAGAAACAGAGTCAGTTCTGCTTTTCATTTCCTTCTTCCCCTTAATTACATCTAGTCCGGATCAGAGGGATGCAGGGAAGCTGCTGAGGAGCCCGGGGCTGCAGCCAGACCCCCTGTCCTGTACCCACACCTCCCTCCCAGGACATCCAGCCCCATTGTGGCACTTTGCATGGAGTCCCAGAATGGTTTGGGTTGGAAGGGACCTTAAACATTGTTTTGTTCCACCTCTCTGCCACGGGCAGGGACACCTTCCACCACTTCCAGGGATGGAAATGTCAACCCACGTCAGGCTGCACACCCTGACCTGAAACCCCAAAATGCTTCCAGGGAGTTGTAGGCACCACCAGAGCAGTGGGAAGGCTGAACCTTGGCTGCAGCCTGTCCTGGCAGCCCCAAAATGCTCCTGTCCACGGCAGTGACTGGCTGGTGGCTCTTGGCAGCTCCACATGGCTGCACTGCCCTCCGGCGCTTTCTAGCACGGAAGAGGCTGCAAATTCCAAATTCAGGAAGGTTTCATACACCAGGAAAGTCCTGGATGAGGACTTTGGTCCTGCAAAGGCATTAACAGGTCCTGACAACTTATTCCATCATCGCTCTGTTTATTGATGCCACTGTCCCACATGAGATCTGACACTGCTGGGAAAGAGCCCAGTGTGCTCCAGGGAGTCGGTGTCACCCCTCTGGCCACGGCCTGGCCCTTCGGGTGCATCCACAGCCCAACCTCAGGAGATGCAGAGGACAAACCGGATCACAGAGAACCGAGTTGGTGGAGATGGCAAGGAGACAGCCCCGTGTCCCACCCCCTGTGACACGTGGTGAGGGACCCCGGCAGCGAGGACCTGGGAACTGGGAGATCTCCCACAGGCAGCCCCGAGCTGATCAGGGCTTTTCTTGGAGCCAGCCCAGGACCTGCTCCTCATCTGGGGCAGGAATCCCGCTGCTCCTGCCACTAGTGCAAAGAGAGCAGAAGAGCAGTTGAACACAGCAAGGTGTTGTGCTCAGGTCCACGGTGACCCCACAGCAGCCGTGGCCAGACCCCCAGCCCCCCGATGCCCTCGTGGCAGCAGGAAGGCCGGACCCCCGGGAGGACTGAGGGCCAGGGACGAGTGTTTGGAGGAGCCTTGCTGAGCGGTCCTACCAGAAAAAGGCTCTTTTACTGCAACTAGAATTTTATTCTATTGTATAATTCAGGAGTGCATCACAGCCCCGCGAGCCGGGCAGGCACCTACCGGTGCTTCCAATCTAGACACACGCAGAACCTCCTCGTTAGCTGGATCTGTTAATTACTCACCTCCCCCCGGCCGGAGCTTCTGTAACCACGCGCTGCCGAGCGGCTGTCGCGTCCAGCCCGGAAAGCTGGGACGAGGCAGCACCTCTGCAGAGCTCCTGGACAAAAAGTGACTGTGCCAGAATCAGCCTACAGAGCATTTAACAAAAAAAAATAACCACCCAGAAAAATCTTGCCCATCCTAAGGTTGCTTATCAATTAAAAAGTTCCTCCACATTTATTTTAAAAAACCAAACAGTAGATTTAAAAAGCAGTTACGAGTCCTACTCCGGCAAAACACCCTGTACAGGTTTCTTTTGTTGGTGGTGAGGATTCCCCCTAAATCAGCTGCTTCTGTTAATTTTATATATATATAATCTTTTAATTTTGCCGCGCGTTGCTTGCTTTAATTCATTAATTTATTTCCAATCAGCCCAGTCTCCACCAGACCAGCGGCGCTACCACACAAAGCTTCCTTGATGTCCATGCCCTGAGCTGGGGTGGGGGGAGACGGATGGAGGGAGGGCGGGAGAGATGAGTGGAGGAGGAGGAGGAGGAGGAGGAGGAGGAGGAGGAAGGGTGGAGGGAGGGAGAGGAGGGGGAGGAAGCCGTCGGGCAGCCCCTCACTCTCCCATGTGCGTCCTCAGGTGGTACTTGAGGGACTGCTTGTAGCGGAAGCACTTGGTGCACTCGGTGCAGGGGTAGGGCCGCTCTCCGGTGTGCGCCCGCTGGTGCTCCAGGAGGTGATGCTTCTGCGTGAAGTTCTTGCCGCACTCGGTGCAGTGGTAGGGCCGCTCGCCCGTGTGGATGCGCTGGTGCTCCAGGAGGTGGTGCTTGCGGATGAAGCCCTTCCCGCAGACGGCGCAGGCGTGCGGGCGCTCCCGCGTGTGGATGCGGTAATGGTTGGTCAGCTTGGACTTCTCGCTGAAGGTCTTCTCGCACTGGCTGCACTGGTAGGGCCGCTCGCCGGTGTGAGTCCGCTGGTGCCGCAGCAGGTGGGAGGGCCGGGTGAAGTTCTTCCCGCACTGGGGGCACAGGAAGGCCATCTCGTTCTTGCCGGCGTGGATCCTCTGGTGCATGAGGAGGCTGATCTGCAGGCGGAAGCTCCTCCGGCACTCGCCGCAGGTGAAGGGCCGCTCCCCGACGTGGGTGATCTGGTGCTTGCTGAGGCTCGACTTGTGGCTGAAGCTGCTCTCGCACTCGGAGCACTTGTAGGGCTTCCCCGGGGGCGGGGGCCGCGCCGGGGGCTTGAGGCCGTGCTCGGGGCGCCGCGGGACCCCCACGCCGCGGCGCGTGTGGCTGCGCTGGTGCAGCAGGAACTGCTGCTTGTTGCGGAAGCTGAGGTCGCACTCGTGGCACTCGTAGGGCCCTTCCTTGAGGTGGTTGCGCTGGTGGATCATGAAGTTGATCTTGAGCATGAAGCTCTTGCCGCACTCGGGGCAGATGTAGGGTCTCTCCCGCGTCCGGTTCCGCTGCTGGGCGCTGGCCGCCTTCATCTCCCCGGGGTCCCTCTCGCAGGCCGACGGCTTCCTCACGCGGGCTGCCAGGCCCCTGGGCTGGGCCTTGGAGCTGCACTGCGCCTCGCAGCCCAGCCCGGCCTCGTGGCTGGGGAACGCCGGCGGCTCGGCCCTGCCCGAGAACATGGCGCACGGCTCCAGCGTGTCGGGGTCGTCCTCCTCCTCCTCCTCCGTCTTGATCACGATCCCGTCCTCTGCGGGGGGAAACCAGAACAGCGTCAGGGTCACGGGGTGGGACGGGGTGGCCTTTTATGCACGTGGGGGGTGCTACAGGAACATCTGACGGGCTCCTGCAGCTGTTTGCCCCTGCCTGCTCTGCCCCAGCACCCAGAGCGAGCCGGCTGCGGACGGAGCCCGGAGCGCTGGGAAGGGCCATGTCACCCCTCAACGCGGAGTTCAGACAAACAGCCCCTGAGGGGCCCTCAGACTCTCCTGCAAAAACGCTTGGCAATTTCATGGTGCTGCAGGATGTGGGGGGTAAAAGCACCATCAGTTTGTGAAGGCTCATGTGGCCGAGTGATTTCGGAGCAGCTCCATCTGCTGCCGTTTCACTGGGATACAACAACGCTCCCGGCACGGCACTGCTCGACGGACACACAGCCCCGGGCTGCTGGCATCCAGCTCCGCTCCTGGGACAGCACACCCAGCCTGGGAACGTCCCCTTCCCTCAGCCTCACCCCCCTCCTTCCCGGCGTGACCAGCACTGGGATGGGTGGATGGACGCACGTCAGGCTCCCCCTCCTGTCACCGACGGCGGAAGTGACCCGGTGTTTTTGTTTGGTGAGACCTGCCCTGCCAGGGACACATCCCAGGGACACGGAGGAAATCCACAGTGGATCCCTCATGTCACTGCACATCCCAGGGACACATCCCAGGGACACGGAGGAAATCCACAGTGGATCCCTCATGTCACTGCACATCCCAGGGACACATCCCAGGGACACGGAGGAAATCCACAGCGGATCCCTCACGTCACTGCACATCCCAGGGACACGGAGGAAATCCACAGCAGATCCCTCATGTCACCCTGTGCTGCACTTTGAGCCAGACCCATGTGCTCTTCCAGGAAGAGCAGCCATGCTTTCCCAAGAAGCAGCCCAGATGTATCAAAGCTGTGGCTCTCTTCCCTCCAGCAGAGTGGTCCTGGGGAATTCCAGGTCCTCTTCCTCCCTGCCTCCTCTGCAGATCCGGGGGCTCAGCACCCCCATCCCAGTCAGTGCCACCACAGCTCCCACTCAGCCCCACCAGCCAGGCCCCACACCTTGGACAAGGATCATCTCCAGCCCCACTGGTGGCTTGGCTGCTTTCCCTTCCCAAACCATGAGCAGACCACAGGATCCACAAGGCCCTCAGGAGCCCAACTGTCTCCCTCTTGGTTTGTGTTACACCACCACAGAGCTGTCAGGAGGAGGGAACCTGCCATTCCCAACCTCCCATCTCCTTGCTCTCCCACTCCCCCCTCAGAGCAGGTCTGTAGGACTGGCCCACGTGTGCCACCCGACTGGCAGGATTCCACACATGAAAGGCCTGGTGCCATTGTCTCTTCACTAAACAACCTCACCCTTCCTCGTCCCTCCGGACAGCTTGGATGCCACGGGGGTCCTGCCATGCTCCTCCCTGTCCAGTGGACCTGCCCCAAGCGACCCCCACACTGGTCAACCAGCAGGACCCCTCACCTCTGACCAGAGCCGCTCCCGAGGCTGCTGCAGCCAGAAACTTTCCTGCTGGTGCTGATTCGGGGGGGATTTAACCCTGCCCGTCCATCCACCCCGTTCCCCACCTTCTCCTGACCCCCCAGCCCCGGAGCCGCGTGCCGAGGTCCCACCTGTGCAGCTCCCGTGGTGAACGATGACTCTCTGGATCTCGTTGAAGTCGGCTCCGTACTCGGACGAGTCCCCCAGGCTGGTTCCCGGGAGGTCCCTGGGAGGGGACACGGAGCCGTAGGGGCTCTCACAAGCCGCCTCCTCGTCCGGGCTCTGGAAGCTGCCCTCCGACTGCCCCGACATGCCGTGCAGCTCGGGGTTCTCGGGGCTGTCCTCGGGAAGGAGCTCCTCCGTTTTGATCACAACCCTTATTCCAGCTGCAGCAAAGAGAGATTCCCGCCCGCTGTCATTCCCGGGGGCCGGGATGGAGACACCGCTCACAGCCATCCCTGCCGGCTCCGGCTGCTGATCCCGCTGAGGGGTTTCACCTGCTCGACCATTTCCCTCCAGCCCCTGCCCTTCTCCCATCCCTGCCACGCTCCCGCCTCTCCCCTGGGATCCTCCGCAGGCACAGGGGACTGTCTCTGCCCAGCCTGGGACTCGGTGCCACAGCTCAGCACCCCTTGGGCTCCCCACATCCCCCGGCTGCAGATCCCGATGATTTTCCTCTTCCCGTTGGCCTCAATTTAATTTCAAGATCCTTGTGGTGAAGAGCACAGGCAGGGGGTCAGAGTGACCCCACATCCACAGCCTGGCACCAGGGATGGCCAGTGGAGCTGACCTCTTCTAGGACACCTATTTATCAGCCCCCTTATCCCAGAGCAGGAGTTGCTCCAGGACTCGGGATCCCTGGTGCCCTTCTCCCAGCCCAGCCCTGCCCTTGGAGCAACCCCTCAGCACCCCTTCTCCCTGCACACAGGATGGCAGCAGATTTCCCTGCCTGGGAGGGCACTCCAAGGATAAACCCAGACACCATCCACACAAAGAGAGGGTGGAGAGGATTTTCTGGGTGGATGGGCTTTCCCAGTGGGACCCGATTCTCCTTCCTTGCCGGGCACACTGGCTCCCTGAGGACTTGGTCTGGTTGCAGATGCTTCCCTTGCTGATGGCTCCCAGTGCCCAGCTCTCCGGGCTCCTCCTGCCCTGGTTTATATGCTGAGCTGTACCTGGACATCAAATCTCTGATCGGCCAAACTTATCCCGTTCCTAGGCAAGGCTCCTCCTGGTAACCCCCCCCAGCTCCCAGCAACACCTGCTTTAGCCCAGGGATGAGCAGCTCCTCGGGACACAACCAGGGCTCCCCTTGTGCCAAGGTCTCACCTGCTGTGGCATCAGTAATGATCTCACTCTCCTCCAAGTCCTGCTCGCTCCTGCCCCGCGATTCCTCTCCTTGCTCGATCTGAGACAAAACCCCAGGTTTGGAAATTGCATAGTCTGTTGAGAGACAGAGGGATGGAGAGAGGGATTACTGCACTGGGAGTCTAAGGCTGCCTTCCACCTCTCCCCAGGGCCTGGGGGACGTGGGAAGACACTCAGGAACATCCAGAGGGGCTGTGGGGAGCAAAGCTGGGCGCTGCCAGAGGCAGGAGCTGAGGTGCCACACAGAGGAACTGCCTTAGGCAAGAAACCCAAACCCTGTGTTTTTCTGGTGGGGTTTCAGAACTTCTCAGACAAATCCTGGTTCTCCTGCAGCCAAAGGCATTTCTCAGCTCCCAGCAGAGCTGGGATTTCTCCTGAAGCTCCGCAGGAAATGCCCCAAAGCACAGATCACATCAGACAATTTTTCCCTCTGCAAAAGTTCCCTCTAAGGGGGTGGGTGGGCTGGTACCCCCTGCAGACCCAGAAGGTGCAGGGAAGCCCTTCCAACAGCCACGGAGAAGGTGCTGGTTTTTCACCATTTAACTCCAGCTGGAAGAGGTTTGGGAGGTCTCCAGCCCACCTGCCTATGGAGATCCCCCTCAGCCAGGACAGCACGAAGGCACAAGCTGGGAATGAACCCAAACTAGAAACACCCTCCTGTGCTTTTAGGTCTTTAAAATGGGACATTTGAGTCTCACCCAAGGGGATCTCCAAGGAGGAGCCAGAAGGAGCCCCAGAGAACGTGCCCCCATATTTACCCAGGGAGATCAGTGACTCGTAGTTCCCCTTCATCACGTTCTTGTACAGCTCCTTCTGCCACTCCTCCAGCTTCTCCCATTCCTTGTCGTTGAAGTAGACGGATACGTCGTCAAATGTCACCGGCACCTGGGTCACAAGAGCACCGGTTCAAGGGCTGCCTCCCTCCCCAGGAGCCCGGAGACAGCAGCTCCCCCTCGGACACAGCCAGGCTTCAGCTCCTTCACGGCCATCAACCAGTTGGTTCTTACATTTATACAACTCCTGGGCAGGTATTTCTGTGGCATTAAAGGTCTCAGCCAAACGGATGGCTCCCAGTGATGAATCCAGACTTTGGTACTTCCCAAAGGACCCCAAGCTCCTCCTCTCGGTCCCTGCACTCTGCAGAGTGACCAGGCTTGGAGGGACCACAAAGGACAGAAAACCTGGGTGCTGGGCTGGACTCATCCCTATGGATGAGCTGACGTAACGCCCAGATTCAATTACCCCTGAACTCCAGGGAAAGCTCTACCCAGGCCTGCAGGGCTCCCTGTTATCCTTAGTTATTGTGTGCCCACCAGCCAGGAGCAGGCCATGGATTCCCAGCCTGTTTGCCAAGCAATAATTCCTAAGGATAAATCCAGGACGTGCAAACTGTGCCGTGTGGGAATGCAGCTCTTCAGAGGGAAATGTGGTGCTTCACCTCTGCTCCCTCACTGCACTAATGAGGTGCAGGGTCTGAGCTCCCCTTTTCCCAGCCCTCTCCCCTCTCTCCAGTCACAATCCCTTTCCCCTGGTCCCATCTGCAGACTTTCTTTTAGTGGGAAGATCATGAAATTCAAGTAGGAACTGAATATTGATGGTGGGCTCCTTCCGGAGCTCGGCTAATCCCAGGGAACTCATCTGCCTTCCCCAAATCCCAGAGCTTTCTCCTTCCCCAGGCTGGGAGACTTTGCAGCACCAAGGTGGTCAAAGAGAAAGAACCACTAAATCTGGTGTGGTTTTGTTCAAATGGTGGTATAAAAAAATAAACAAAAAAAGCATAAATGGCTCCTGGGCTGTGCAGAACTGAAACCTCCAGCCTGAGCACCGGGATGTTCCCCTGGGTCCTGCATCCCACTGTACTTTAGTCCCAGAGGGGGATGAGCTGGGAAGGAGCAGCTCCAATGGGGAGCAACTCACCTGTGCCGGGGCTGTCCCCGCTCCCCCCCCTCAGTCCTGCCCTCCGTGAGCATTTCGGGTGCAGACCCTGCACCCCAGGACACCGTTACCTTGGGGACTTCCCCCTTCCTGCCCGGGGGCAGCCGCAGGATCCAGAAGTTCCTGTTCTTGAGCAGGTTCTCCATGTTCTCCAGGCGCCGCTGGAGCAGCCCGTACTCCTGGATGAGGGTGCCCAGTGCCGCACACTTGCTCTCCAGCTGGTTCCCCAGCTCCGCCGCCGTCTTCTCGCAGTCGATCAGCTTCTTCTCGGCCATCCCCGTGCGACCCTCCAGGTCGAGCAGGCGGGTGGAGTGGGAGTCCACCTTCCTCTCCACGGCCTGCACGGCCGCCACCACGGTCAGGGACAGCTCAGCCGTCTGCGTCTCCCGCTCCGAGGTGCGCTCGGGGCCGGCCGGCGGCCGCAGGGGCGAGGGGCAGCGCGGCCGCACCGGCTCCGGAGCCTGCGGACACAGGGGTGCGGGGTCAGGGCGGGGGGCACCCCCCCGGGGTGGTGGGGAACCCCGCGGGGTGATGGGGAACCCCCAGGGTGATGGGGAACCCCGCGGGGTGATGGAGACCCCCCCCCCAGAGGGAAGGGACCCCCAGGGTGATGGAGAACCCCACGGGGTAATGGGGACCCCCCCCCCCACAGTGATGGGACCCCCGGGGTGACAGGGACTCCGCCGAGGTGATGGGTTCCCCCCCCCACACGGTGACGGGAACACCCTCGGGGTGACAGGGACACCCCCGAGAGTGATGGGGACCCCCTCAAAGGTGATGGGGACCCCGCGGGGGGGCCGCTGCAGAGCCCGGGGGCGGCGGGGACGTCCCCGTGTCCCCGCTAAGCCGCTTACACCGGCCCCGTGCCGGTCCCACGGGACGGGCAGGACCCGCCGCGGCGGGGGCAGAGGGGGGGAGGTGACAGCGCGGGGCCGGGAGGTGACACTTGGGGTGGGGGGGCGGCGGGCGGTGACACGGGCCAGCCGAGCCCCGTTGCCATGGGCACGGCGGGGGGACACCCGGGGGGCCGCGGGCGCCCCGTCGCCATGGGGACCGGGCGGTGACACGGGGCGGGGGTCGGTCCCGGGGGGCCGCAGGGCCCGGCGGCGAGCGGGGCGGGGGGGGCGGCGGCGCGGGCAGG
>NW_016690465.1:467561-476390 GCF_001604755.1 Lepidothrix coronata
ACTGGGGCTCTTCCCGGGGTAACTGGGGCTCTCCTGGGGTAACTGGGGGGAACTGGGGCTCTTCCCGAGGTAACTGGGGGGAACTGGGGCTCTCCTGGGGTAACTGGGCTGACAGGGAAGAGGCTGGGGGGAACTGGGGCTGTTCCCGGGGGGGGCTGGAGAGAGAGTGAGGAGAGATCGAGGGGAACTGGGGAAGGACTGGGGGGAACTGGGGAGTAGCTGCTAGGAACTGGGGGGAACTGGGGCTATTGTCGGGGGAACTGGGGAAGGACGGGGGGGAACTGGGGCTGTTCCCGGGGTAACTGGGCTGACAGGGGGCACTGGGGGGAACTGGTTTGACTGGGGTGGGGTGGCGCAGTGAGAGGGGCAAGTGGGAGAGACTGGAGGGCACTGGGCAGGCACTGGGGTGTGCTCGGTGCGACACCGGGGGGGGGGGAGGCCCCGGGGCGGCTCCCCCCGCCCGTCCCCGCCCCGTCGGGCCCCCCCGCCCTTCCCCGCGGCCTCGGGCCCCGCGGGCTCTGAAATGGCGGCCGGAGGCGGCGGCGCCGTGGAAATGGACCCACCAACACCCCCGGCCCCCGGGACGGACCCCAGGGCGAGACCCCCAGGACGGGCCCCCCCACGGCCCCCCGCGCTGGACCAGACTCTCCCCTCCCGACCCCTCCTGTCCCCTCCACCTCATCCTGTCTCATCCCATCCAGTCTTGTTCTCTCCAACCCCACCCCATCCCTCTCCATCCTGTCATGCCCTGTCCAGTCTTATGCCACTTTTATCTGTCCCACCACGTCCTGTCCCGTCAATCCCCCCTGTCCCATCCCATCCCATCCATCCTGTCTCATCACACCCTGTCCCATCCCATCCCATCCCATCCCATCCCATCCCATCCCATCCCATCCCATCCCATCCCACTCCATCCACCCTGTCCCCATCCCATCCATCCTGTTGAGTCTTGCCTAGTCTTGTCATGTCCCATCCAGTCCCACTCTACCCATCCCACATCTTGTCCCATCCCATTCCAGCCCTCCTGTCCCATCCTATCCCATCTGTCTCATGCAGTTTCATCCTGTCCCATCTCATCCCAGCCCATTCATCCTGTCCCCCTGTACCCTATTCTATCCCACCCACCCTATCCCATCCCATTTCATCCCATCCATCCTGTCCCACCTCATTCCATCCCCGGGCCATCCCATCTGCCCTGTCCCATCCCTTCCTGTTCTGGCACAGCCCCTGTCACACGGCCCCACTGCCAGTCCGGACTTTGGGGACCCGGGGTGACAATGGGGGGAAGTTGGGAACAACAAACACGGGGAAGGGCAGGAAACCCTTTGGTTTGTGGGAAAAGGGAGGGGATGAGGGGCGACAGGATGAGGCACCTGCCTTGGAGGGGTACAGGGGTGTGACAGCAGGTGGGGACCCCCAATTAGAGACCCCCCTGTCCTGGGCTGTCCCAGGGATCTGCAACCCCCATCCAGGAGTGATCCATTGGGAGGGAATGCCAGGACCAGCTCTGGGATGGAGGGTGTCACTGCCTGGAGTCTGTACATCCCAGTGCAAGTGGGGAGTCTGGGATCCAGGGCAGCTGCTGGGTGGAGGGAGTGCCTGATCCTGGCTCTGGGAGGCTCCAAGCTGTCCCTGTGGAGATCCAGGCGTTTTTATCAGGTGTGTTCATTCCCATGAGCGGATCTTCGTCGTGATCAGCCAGAGTGGGATCGGGATGCAGCCGTGTCCGTGGAGTGCCATGTCCTGTCCCCCGGGCTCAGGCCCTGTGTGTAGCTGTGTTTATACACACACAGCACACGTGTGCAATGTAGAGGGACATCCGTGTGTCCTCATGGAGTCTCCGTGTGCTCGGAGCCGTGCTCGGCCCACCACCAGCCCAGATCCCACGAGATGCTCTTCCCCGAGCTCTCCCCTTTTCCCTCCTCCCCTTCCTCCTCACCACTGCGTGTGGGGCAGCCCCACCCCATCCCATCCGGGGGCTCTGGAGTGTGGGGGATCCTCACTCTGGGGTCACTCACTCTGGCTCTGCAGGTACCTGGCATGGATTGGGATGGGAGGGGATCCAGCCTGGCCAAACCCAAAGCCAGGGATGTGTGGGCCACAAGTGCCCCATCCCCACCGTGGCTCCAACCCACGGGCTGCCCTGTCCACATCCCACATGTGGTCCCAAGCCAGAACAACCCCTCGGGCATTGCTGGAGCTCTGGGGAGGCTCTGGTGGAGCCAGGGAGATCTGGGAGAGGGGAACATCCCCCTGTGCTGGGCTCTGGCAGGAAGAGACACTGGGCTGTGGGGGAGCTCCTGGGAAGGGCAAAGGACCCTGTGTGTGGCACCAGCCGGGGCACCCTTTAAGGTCCCTTCAAACCCAAACCATTCTGGGATTCCACAATCCCAGCTCCAAAGCAGCCACAGCCACCGGTGCTTCTCCCGGCACGGGATATCCCGGCTCTATCCCACTGCAGAGGGATGAGGGAAGTGACCCCTCATCCATCCATAGCCCTATCTGTGCGTGACACAGGCTGGCTCACAGATCATAACCCCAAAATCTGCTTCCAGCAGAGGAAAAGGTAAAAACACAAATCCCAAATGCCGGACGCAGCACCCGGAGCAGCCTCGTTTGCCAGGCTTGGCTCCACGGATGCTCAGCTTGGCTTGTGCCGTTCACCTGTCCCACAAATTACCTGGAAAAGCTCCCAAACAACAGCCAGGAGCAGGGCGAGGGAGCTGCAGGAATCGGCAAGGGGCTGCCATGGCTCATCCCACACGGAATTCAGAGTGGAAACACTGTATTGACAGACTTTACAAAAGTTGTTACAAAACACGGTCACAAACCAGCAGCTGACGATACACAGCGAAGAGACACCACGTACAGGCACCTCGGAACAACACCAACAGCTCCAGAAGTCAACCAATATTTACACAAACGGCTGGAAAACTCTGGGCGTTTATCGCATAACATGGAAGTGTTTTAGAGCAACTGTGAAATATAGTGTCACACCTTTCCTTGTAGTATTATCATCGTCATAATAATTAATAATAATAATAATAGTTCATAATAATAATAATAATATACTACTTCTAGGTTAACTAAAAACCAAACAGCTCTTTACAGGGGTTAGGAGAAGCTGCTTTCACTCGTCTGACTTACCTGAGTGAGACCAAACCCAGTTAAAAAACAGTAATAAAATCACCTTCACTGACAGGAGTCCGTGTGTCGGCCCAGCAGCGCCATCCCCTCGGGCCAGAGGGAAACCACAGCCTGGCTGGTGCCAGAGACACCCTTCCAAAGAAGGGAGGCGTGATCCCACCACGCCTCCAAACGCTGCCCTTCCCGACTCCTCCTGCTCCAATGTCCTCAGCCCCTTCTCCTGCACCTGCTTTCTCTCACCTTGCTCTTTGCCGTGCTCTCCTCTCCGCTCTCCCGCCTTCCACAAACCCCGTGTCGTGCCCTAACCCACCTCTCTGCCTCGCCTCTCCTCCCTTCATCCCAATCCCGGCCTCGCAGCCTCTTGGGACACGGCGGCACAACGGGAGCGGGCGACCAGCTGCCTGGGAATGGCACCTTCCTTCCCTCCTCCCTCCTCGCGCTTCCAGCCTTGCAGTGAAACGAGTGGAAAAAAGAAAGCGAAAGCTTGTCACTCCTGAATATGCACAAAGATAGGTGGGGGAACACCTGCTAAATACGGGCCCCGGAGAATCGCTCGGGATTATTCTCTACAGGCAAAATCCAACCCTGCGCAGGGGCCGCCGCCGCGGCGGGACAGCCACGGGACCCCGCGGGGCCGCAGAGGTGCCTGGGCCGGCCGGTCAGAGTTTGTAAGAGGAATTCCTTGGATGCTTCACCAAAGCTTTTGTAGCATGACCACATGGATTAGCTGCGATACAAGTCACCCGCCATCATGCTGCGCCGTCACGGTCACCGCGAGCCCTCCTGCCCCGGCCCCACCTCGGCTACTGCGTAGTCTCTTTTTTCACGCAGAAATGCTTGGTTTGGGTCCCCGCCGACTCCAGGCCCAGCTGCGAATCCTCCGTGGGCCGCGGGTTGCGGGAGTGGATTTTCTGGTGGCAATTCAGGGACTCTTTGTAGCGGAAGTGCTTCCCGCAGACGGGGCACTGGTAGGGGGTCTCCCCGGTGTGCACCCGCCAGTGCTTGAGCAGGTGATCCCGGCGGATGAAGCTCTTCCCGCACTCCGTGCACTGGTAGGGCCTCTCACCGGTGTGGATGCGCTGGTGGCGGATGGCTTTGGAGAGGTCTCGGAAGTCCTTCCCGCAGTAGGTGCACGTCAGCGGCCCGTCGCCCTTCCCTGTGTGCAGCTTCTGGTGCAGGATAAGACTCACTTCCAGGCTGAAGCTCTCCTTGCACTGGGAGCAGGTGTAAGGCCTCTCCACCATGTTGTTCACCTGGTGCCTGACGAGGCCGTACTTGAAGCCGGAGCCCTTGTCGCCGTCGGGGCGCTTGGACGGTTTGGAGCGGGAGGAGCCCTGGCCCTTGGGCTTGGATTTCTGCCAGGGGCCCTCGCCGCGCTCCAGGGACGTGCAGGCCTCCTCCCTGGCGTGCGCCTTCTGGTGGGTGGCAAAGAGCTGCTTGTCCAGGAAGCTCTCCCCGCACTCGCAGCAGATGTAGGGCCCCTTTTCCGCGGCTCCTTCCTCGGGAGGATCCTTCTTGGCCAAGTCCCTCCTGCGGCGCACGGAGCGTCTCAGCCCGTTGCCCGCTGCCGTTCGCTGCTGCGGGTCCGACCCGCTCTGGCTCTTGCTGCTCGACTGCATCTCCTCCTCGGGGCCGGAAAAAACATCTTCCCACTTCCCCGCCAACGACCTGGGAAGCTCCAGGCTCTCGGGGCCTTCCTCGTCGCAGGGCTGTTCGTCTGGCAGAGCAGAGCACTCGTCATTTGCGGAGACAAGAACCGGGTCGTTATTTACACCACAATTCCCCCGGGGCACGGGTGGGCTCTGCTGTGCACACCCAGCTCAGTGCCTGGCACTGCTGTCCCGGGACACAGGCAAGGCCAAAGGGATTTGACTTGGAATCACAGAATTGTTAAGGCTGGAAAAGCCCTCGGAGACCATCGAATCCAACTGGTCCCCCAGCACTGCCAAGGCCACCACTGACCCGTGTCCCCAGGTGCCACATCCGCAGGGCTTTTAAATCCTTCCAGGGATGGGGAC
This sequence comes from Lepidothrix coronata, assembly GCF_001604755.1. NCBI lineage: Eukaryota > Metazoa > Chordata > Aves > Passeriformes > Pipridae > Lepidothrix > Lepidothrix coronata. The sequence goes on from NW_016690465.1 coordinate 472,727, forward strand.
TCCACTCCTGCCCTGGGCAGCCTGTTCCAATGCCTGACAATCCTCTGGGGCAAAAAATTCTCCCAGTATCCAACCTGACCCTTCCTTGGTGCAACTTGAGGCCGTTCCCTCTCCTCCTGTCCCTTGTTCCCTGGGAGCAGAGCCCGACCTCCCCCGGCTCCCCCCTCCTGTCAGGGAGTTGTAGAGAGTGAGAAGGTCCCCCCTGAGCCTCCTTTTCTCCAGGTTGAGACCCCCCAGCTCCCTCAGCCACTCCTGGTGCTCCAGACCCTTCCCAGTTCCCTTCCCTTCCCTGGACATGCTCCAGCACCTTCCTGCCCTCAAACATATTATAATATGATATATATAATCTAGCTATATATAGCTGGCCAAAGAGAAAAAGTGGGTTCCTCAGCAGGAGATGTAAAAGGACAGGTCTTGTTGTTTAGGATAAAGGCAAAAAAAATTGTGGAAAGGGGAGTAAAATCTCTTTTCTTCATGGGTTTGGACAGTGCCTGGGGCCGAAGGGTCTCCCATGGTATAAACAGTGACTCAAAGTAACTATCAACACTGAAATTCTGGAAAAGCATCATCCAGAACAGCTGAGCTGCTCCTGGGAATGAGAAGCAAAAGCACATCCAGACAAGGGACACTTCCCAAAGCAGGTCAGTGCACTCACATGTACCGGGGACCTCCATGCTCTCCTCTTCCTCAGAGCCCTCGTGGCTCTCAGCCAGAGTCTCCTCGTATTTACCCCACGAGCTCTCGTCGGGCCCAGGGAAGAAAAACTCTGCACGAGAGAAAACAACAGGAGTTACACTCCCACCTCCCAGCTGCTTCAGAGGATTCCGGCAGAGATGGATGCACCGGGTGGGGGACAACTGGGAAAGTCCCCCTGCACCCGGGGACAGAGAGGACAAAACCGCCCCACATCTGCTTCCACCTCCCCACCTGGAAGGACTTAAAACTCGCCCATGAATCGGATCTCAACCCCAGAGAGTCCCAGGGATCTCGTGGCTCACCGCTGCTGGGGTCTGTGGGGGTTTCCCCTGCCTCCGAGTCCTCCTGCTCCTCGGCGTTGGGATCCTCTCCCTGCTCAATCCGGGACAGCATGTCAGGCTTGGAAATGGCAGCGTCTGCACAGAAAGAGAGGATCAGGGTGTTTCCCCTGCCCTCGTGGGACAGGAACTCAGACCTTCGCCCACCAACCTTCCTTTGCTGGGGAACGGAAAGAGAGAGGCTTAGGAAGGTGCTCCCACCCGTGTGCACCTCTCACCTTGTGTGGGCCCTGGACTGAGCGATGCAGGAGCACACTCTGCTCAGGTGAGGAGCAACTCCCAGCCTGCAGTGTGAGGAGGAGAATAAGAAAATGCATCTGCACTCACCTCCAGGCTTCCTGTCTTCTCCTCCCTAAGATCCATTGCAATGGGGACTTCAGCTCGGGGACAGCACCAGAGCTGTCAGCAGTGCCCTCCCCGTGTGGTTCCCTCCAGCCAGGACTGCTCCTCCTACTCCTCCAAGCCACAGGCTGCCCATGGATTTTGGGAAAGGGGACAATCACCTTTTCCCCTCGAGCAGAGAGCGGAAAACTTCATTTCCAGACACGTGTGAGTCTCTGGGGATTAAATTCCACCCCTGCTCTGGTGGATCTGTTGGCCTTACACCAGAGCCAACCCCCTAGACCTTGTTTCTCAAAGGAAACCTTTGGACAAAGCACAGACACGTTTTTCTAAGCTCCAGGCTCAGGTGCCCAGATCCCCTTCATTGGGACCATTATGTTTCTGTGCCTCAGGAACAGGACACAGGATGGCTTTGTAAACAGGAGAATGGGGGGCAGTGTTTACACCTCACCTTCTTCCCTGGTGCACAGGGACTGCACAAGACCTCTGTTCAAAGAAATAAAGGAAGAAAGGAGGAGAAAATCCAGGACAAAAGGCCTGGATTGGGCAGAGCTGCATGGAGGGAGGTGGGTGAGCCTGCCCTTGGCACAGGGAAGTGCCTGAGTGCCAGGGACGGTGTCTGTGCTCCCACCCACTGTCCAGCCAAGGCAAGGTCATTTCTGAGAACATGTTGTGAAGGCAACATGTTCCCCAGAGGGAATTCCCGCAGCCAGGACTGGCAGGAGCGAGTGGAGTGCATTCCTTCAGCTGGGAATGCTGTGCCCTGAGCTGCTGAGGGGAAAGCAGAAAGCAGAGCTCAGCTTTGCCTGCAGCTTCTCCCCAGCTCTGCCCCAGCAGCAGATCGAGCAGGACTCACTCCCTGGGGCCAGACAGAGCACCCAGGCAGCGCTGACAAACCTCTTCCTCATGGAAGAGCCATGGAAAGGGCTGGAAGGACCCTCAGAGGCAGGGCACAGGGCACCCCTCTGCTGCCTGAAGGGGCCAGCAGGCTGATGCACCCAGAGCAGTGGATCTGTGGGCCTTGGCATGACAAAGGAACTCCTCTATTCCTCAGCTTTGCCTGGATTGAGGGTCCTCTCACTTCCCCACCTCCTCCTCCTCCTCCTCCTCACAACCCAGGTGCTCTCCTGGCCACGGGGGCCACCAGGGATGTCTGTCCACCCATCCCCTGAGCTGGTGAGGGCTGAGCTCATTGCCAGGGCTGTGTAACACCTTCCCAAACCAGTACACCATCCCCCTCCCCGCTCCTGCTGGACGCGGCGCTGCTTCCATCCATCCACCAGTTCCCGGGAAAAGCTGGTGCCCCAGGGGGCTCAGGGCAGACCCCAGCCCGTGGTTACCCATGGAGATGACGGCCTCGTAGTTGCCTTTCATGATGTGCCTGTACAGCTCCTTCTGCCACTCGTTCAGGCTCTTCCACTCCTCCTCCGAGAAGCTGAACGAAGCGTCGTTGAAGGCCACGGGGACCTGCACGGGGAAGCATCAGAGGGTTTGTTTCTTGTTTAAGGAAACACCTGGCGGTGTTTTCTCACTCAGTTCTCTCCTTTAAGCTCCTCAAGCGTCGCACAGGACAGTCCCAGGCGGGAGCACTGGGTCCTTCCCACGCGCCTCATCCCCCAAGGGACACGACAGGGACTTCCCCTGTCCCCTTCTGTCACCTCCCCCCTGCTCAGCCTCCTCGTGCCTTCACAGGCTCTTTTTCACCTCGTTTTCGACACAATTCGGCTGCTCATCACCCCTGGGCAGGCACCACTGGTGTTCCCAAACCCCCCAGGCACACGGGGCTGAGCCACACAATTCCACATGACCCAAGCACGGCTCCCCCTCCCCCAGGAGTCTGTGACCCCCCCAGCGCGATTTGGGAGGATCACACGTACATAATGAGGGGAACATAATTATATAATTAACACAACTCCGTAATTAACACAACCAGAGGTCTGTAATTAACACAATGGGACCTGTGCTGGTGCTTCTCTCCCAATGCCGAAGGGAAGGCCCTGCTGTGGGGGAACTGCTGCTCAGCACCGCAGCTGCCCCAAAATGGGACTGGAGAGCAGGGATACGGGGCTGAGAGCACTGGGTATGGGGGCTGGGAGTGCAGGGCACGAGGCTGGGAGTGCAGGATATGGGGCTGGGAGTGAAGGGATATGGGGCTGGGAGTGAAGGGATATGGGGCTGGGAGTGAAGGATATGGGGCTGGGAGTGCAGGATATGGGGCTGGGAGTGCAGGATATGGGGCTGGGAGTGCAGGATATGGGGCTGGGAGTGCAGGATATGGGGCTGGGAGT
>NW_016690465.1:477847-489380 GCF_001604755.1 Lepidothrix coronata
GGGACGGGACGGGGACAGGGACGGGGACAGGGACAGGTGCGGCACCGCCACCGCGGCTCGACGGGACTCGCCGCCCCCGCCACGGGCACCGCCCGCGCCCCGCCGCCCGGCCGCGCGCCGTCATCCCGGTGCGGCATCGCTGAACCCCCCGCCCACCGGGGAGGCCTCGGCGGGAGCAGCACCGGGAGCGGTACTGGGAGCAGGCGCTGCTACGGCTCCCCGAGGACCGGGACGGGGCCGGTGCCATGAAGGAGGACCACCAGCATCCCATCGACCTGGGTGAGGCGCCGGGGCCATCCCGGCACCGGTCCCGGTGCTGCCGGTCGTGGCCTGGCCGTGAGCGCGGAGATCACGGGGTGGCTCCACGGGCAGCTGTGGTGGGGGATGTGAACACCGGCCTGTTGCGACCAATGGCATCTCCGGTGGGGTCTGCGGTGGCATCACCGGCCGTCCCTCCTCTTGTCTCCGTGACAGGTTACGCCGTCACCAAACCCGACATCCTGGCCGAGGTGGAGCGAGGGGACGAGGTGGTGGAGGTGGCCGTGGGGCACTACGGGGAGCACCAGAGCCCCCGGCCACGTGCGGCGCCCGCCGGCCCCTCCCAGGGTGAGCGGGACATGGGGACAGGTGGGACTGGCAACAGGGATCGGGTGATGGGTCGGATCCTGCCAAGCCGTGGTGAGGAGGCCACTCCCCAACTCACTCCTGTCTCCTCAGGGGACTGGCTGGGGAAGGAGGTGAAGACTGAGGAGGGGGTGTCCCCACCCCCCTACTCCCCCCTGGCCCACCACACGGGCCCCGCCGAATTCCTCACCCCGCTGCAGGAGCGGGGCTGCAGCTACTGTGGCGTCGCCGAGCCGGAGCCGAATCCCGCTGCGGGTACTGGGGGGTTCATCACCTCCGTCCCCGCTTTCGAGAGCCGCCGCTGCCGGGCGGGGGAGCCGCCGCTGGAGTGCCCCGAGTGCGGCCGAGGCGTCGGGCAGAAGCCGGACCTGGTGCGGCACCGGCTGGCACGCGGCGTGGAGCGTGGCTATGGCTGCGGCCACTGCGGGAGGGGCCTCGCCGAGCCGGCGGGGCTGCGGGCCACGGGCAGCACCCACCGCCCGGGCCCCTGTGCCGGCCGCGCCCCGGGCACGGCCGAGGGGGCCGCGGCAGCGCCGCGCAAGGAGCGCAAGGAGCTGTCGCTGACGGAGAAGGTGCGGGTGCTGGAGATGCTGGAGGGACCCAAGGTGTCGCAGAGCGAGCTGGCCAAGCGCTTCGGGGTGTCGCAGCCCCAGATCTGCCGCATCATCAAGAACAAGGAGCGCATCCTGAGCGAGTGGCAGCGCAGCGGAGACCCCGAGCGCAAGCGCAAGCGGGAGGGCAAGGACGCGGCGCTCGAGGCCGCGCTGCTGCGCTGGGTGGAGGGCGCCCGCGCCGCCGACCTGCCCGTGGGCCGCCCACTGCTCCAGCTCAGGGCCAAGCACTTGGCTGGGGCGCTGGGCCGGCCCAGCCCCGAGCCCGGCGGTGGGTGGCTGGCGCGCGTCGCGGCCTTCAAGAAGCCACCGGCAGAGAAAGGGGACGCGGAGCAGCCGCCGGCGGAGCACTGGGCCGGCGCGGTGCTGCCCGCGCTCCTCCGCGGCTACGCGCCCTCCGAGATCTTCTCCTGCGGGGAGGCCGCGGTGCCGCTCCCGGCCGGCTGCCCCGGCGAGCGGCTCACGCTGCTGCTCTGTGCCAACGCCAGCGGCTCCGAGAAGGTGCCGCTGCGGGCGCTGGGGGAGAGCCCCCGGCCGCGCTGCCTGCGCGGCGTCAACCTGGAGCAGATGCCGTGGAGTTACCGCGCCGGCAGCCTGGGCGCCCTGACCGCGCCGCTCTTCGCCGAGTGGCTGCGGGAGTTCAACGAGGGGATGCGGCGGCAGGGGAAGAGCATCCTCCTGCTCCTCGCCAAGCACGAGGCGCACCCCTACCTCCAGCTGTCCAATGTCAGGATGGTCTTCGTCCCTCCGGCTGCCGCCCTGGCACAGCCCCTGGACCGTGGCATCGCCGGCGACCTCAAGGGCCACTACCGGCGTCGGCTGCTGCGGTGGCTGCCGGCGGAGCGCGGCGCGGGGCAGCCCACCCTGCTGGATGTGCTGCACATGCTGGCACAGGCCTGGGGCGACGTGTCCCCGGGGCTCATTGCCAGCTGCTTCCGTGCCGCCGGCTTCGTCCCCGACACCGGTGCTGAGGCCGCGTCCCTCAGCCTGGCACACGGGCTGCTCGGCCGGGAGCAGCTGGAGCGCGGCGGGGAGCCGGCGGAGGCGGACGGGGACGAGGGGATGGTGGAGGGCGAGGACGCGGCAGAGCTGGCGGCTGTACCGCCCTGCCCCTCGGAGCGGGAGGTCTGGAGGAGCCTGGCCACGCTGCGGCGGTACCTGGAGTGCCAGGCCACCTCGCCAGACCTCTTCCAGGCCTTCTACGAGCTGGAGGACGCGGTGCACATGGTGTCGGCCGGCGCCGGGCGAGCCCTCCATGGGGACACCCCTCCCAAGCAGTGAGGGGGGCGGCTGGCACGTGCCCAGACCTGCTCATGCCCGGTGCTCACCGGGGCCATCACCGGCCCGGCCTGGCCACCATCCCCTGCAGTTGTGCCGTGGGGTTTGCTGTGGATCTGTGTGGCCCCGTGGGGTCACCGTGCACGGGGGCTGCGGAGCCGCTGTGCTCTGGGTGTCACCCGTGAGGCAGTGCCAGGGGCACAAACCTGCTTCCAGAACCTTCTCCAGAGGGGTGGCTGCTGCAGCCAAAGGGAACCAGCGTGGAGCTGCTGCTGGTGGGGATTTGCCTCGAGTGGGGTAGTTGTGTTTGCCGTGGGGGGCTATGGGTGGTGCTGGGGTGTCCCCGTGCCAGGGACAATGGCTCCTTCCCAGGGGAGACCGGGTGCCACCGGCTGCTGTCACCATGTGGTGCCTGGAGGTTTGTAACAGGCATTAAAAGGTTGGAATTCAGCTGATGCACGGCTGGTGGGTGTTGTGTTTTACCGTCACATCTGCTGGGAGCAGCGGGACCACCCCAAACCCAACCCCAAACCTCCCCTGCCCTGGGGACACCGCGGCCGCTCCTGGGCCCCCACAGCACCCCAACCTGTGCCATCCCCACCCAGGTGCCAGGCAAGCAGCACCCGGGGAGGGAGGATGCATTTGTGGGGTGCAGCAGTGGGATCCCCGTGGGGATGCACAGTCACAGGTGTGGGGATGCAGGGACGAGGGTGCACGAGGGGGATCCCCATGAGAATAAACAATCACAGGTGGGCAAGCAGGACCCAGAGGGGAGGAATACAGTTATGGGGTGCACTGGGGGATCCCCACGGGCATACAGCATGACGGGAGTAAACTTAGCACCCAGGAGAGGGTGAGGGGGATGCAGGGACAGGGCGAAATGGGGGGCGACCCCCACAGGGATACACCACCACAGGTGTACCCGCAGCCCCCTGGGGGTGGGACTCAGGGATGGACCATCCCGGGGGGATTCCCACGGGGATACACCACCACGGGGGTGCACGAAGCATCCAGGAGAGGGTGAGGGGGGATGCAGGGACGGGGTGCACGGGGGATCCCCACGGGGATACGCCATCGCCCTCGGTACCGCAGCGCCCTCGGAGGTGGGACGCGGCGACAGGAGTGCCCGGGAGGATCCCCACGGAGGTACCCGCAGCCCCTTCGGGGGTGGGATGCAGGGATGCTCCATCCCGGCGGGATCCCCACGAGGGTACACCCGCGCGGCGGTACCCGCGGGCCCCTCGGCGGCGGGATGCAGGGATGCCCCATCCCGGGGGGATGTCCCCCGTCCCCCCCCGCCGTCCCCGCCCCCCGTCCCTCCACGGCGGGACCACCAGGGGGGGCCCACGGGCGGCTCGGTCGCGCAGGGCCCGCGCCGGCGCTCGGAGGAAATGAAGGCGAGTTCCGCCGAGGCGGGAGCCATTACCCGCCGCCGGACCTGAGCCCCCCCTCCCGCCGCCGCCGGGGCCCCGCCGCCGCCCCCCGCCCCCCACAGCCCGCCCCGGCACAGGTAAGCGATGCCCCGGGGCCGGGGGCGGCTGCGGCGCGGGGGGAGCCGCCGGAGCGGGGCCGGTGCCTGCCCCGCGCCCCCCCGAGGGGGATCCCGAATGGTGGGGGGGGTCCGCGGGGCAGGCACCGGCCCCGCCGCTTTGTCCCCGGGAAGGGCAGCGCGAACAAAGCCGGGGGGGTGCCGCTCGCAGCCCCCCCGACCCCTCCCCCGGGGCGCCCCGAGGCCGCGGGGGTGGGCGCTGCCCTGGGGTCGGGGGGCTCGGGGGATGGGGAGGGGGCTGGGGGCTCGGTAGGGGCGGCAGGGGCACGTCGGGGATGGGGAGTTTGCGGGGGGTCGGCGCTGTGCTCCTGGGGTTCGGTGGGGGGCGGTGGGAGGTTGGGGTGGGCACCGTGGTGGAGGGCTTTGCTGCGGTCCCGAGGTCCTCGCTGGGAGCTGGAGGGGTGCATACCTGGCCCAGGTGTGCACCGTGACCCCTGGCCCAGGTGTGCATCATAGCCAAGGTCTTTATCGTGGCCTTGCAGCACTTGCCATGGCCAAGGTTCTTGACGTGGTCCCAGGTTCCTCATGGGGAGCTTGGGGTCTTCACCATGGCTGAGGTCTCCACCACGGCCAAGGTCTTTGCCATAGTCCCAGGGTGCTCCCTGGGAGCTCCAGATGTGCACCATGGCTCAGGTCTTCACCATGGCCAAGGTCTTTGCCACGGCCCCAGGGTCCTCATGGGGGGCTTGAGGTGTTCACTATGGCCAAGGCCTTCAGCATGGCCCAGGCCTTTGCCACATCCCCAAGATCCTTGTGGGGATCTTCAGGTGTTCACCATGGCCAAGGCCTTCTCCACGGTCTGTGTCATGGCTTTGCAACACTTGCCGTGGCCTTGATCATTACTGTGGTGCCAAGATCCTCACTGGGAGCTTGAGGTGCTCACCGTGGCCAAGGCCTTCTGTAACGCCTGTGCTGTGGCCTTGAGGCTCTCACCATGGCTCTGGGCTTCACCATGACCCCAAGGTCCTCACCTGGAACCTGAGGTGCTCACTGCGCTCTTGAGGTTCTCACCATGGCCAAGACCCTTGCCAAGGCCAGCCTTGACTGAGGTCTTCACCATGACCTTGAGGTGCTCACCTTTGCATGGCCCAGTGACCTGTCCTTAAGGTCACGGTCAGTGCTGTGGCCCCGAGGCCCTTGCTGGGAACCTCGAGTGCTCATCACGTCCAAGGCTTTCCCCGTCATGGTCAACACTGCCATGAGACCCTCACATGGCCGTGAGGTGCCCCCCATCACCCTCAGCCTGGCCCTGAGGTGCTCCTCAGCACCCTCGGAGGCACCTGCAGCACGTGCCGTGGCCGAGGCGCTCACCACGACCCCTGACCGCGTTCCCAGCGCTCTCCACAGCCACGTCCCTCTCCGTGGCCCCCGTGGCAGCTGGCTGGGGGCTCCCGGGTGCCTCTGCTTGGAGAGAGCCGGGGGCTCCCTCGCCATCACCCCGTGCTGCCGCCACCCACCGCTGCCCTTTCCTTTTCTCCCCTCCCAGGTGCTCCCGAGCCGGGGCGAGGGGATGCGGCGCGCCCGTGCCGCGTGCTGTGCCGAAGCGGCTCTTTAGATCCTCCCCGGCCCAAGCCTCCCATGCCATGGATGCCTCCGGGGCTCTTGCTTCGGCTCCCTCCTCCGCGGCTCCCTCGGGCTCCCGCAGCCCCATGTTCCCCCCCGGAGCTGACAGAGAGGAGTGGGGACCGAGGTTCAATTGTGCCCCTTCCACCTCTGCCGCAGCCTCGCAGGCGATGCCAGCGTCTGGCCGGAAGAGGAAGGCCAACTTCTCCAATGACGAGACCGAGACGCTGGTCTGGAATGTGGTCCGGCATTTCAGCGCCCTGTACGGGTCCGAGGCCCTGCGGGCTCACCCCGTGCGGCGGAAGCAGCTCTGGACCCAAATCCAAAGCCGCGTCAACTTCCTGGGCTACACCGAGCGCTCCATCGACGACCTCAAGCACAAGTGGCGCGACCTGCGGCTGGACGTCAAGAAGAAGATCACCTCCAAGAAGCACCTGCCCATGAACCGCGCCGGGGGGCCGCTCCACAAGCCGCGCCTCACGCCCCTGGAGAAGATGGTGGCCTCCACCTTCCTGCAGGCCAGCCACGACTCGGAGCCCGAGATCATCCTGGACCCAGGTCAGTGGCGCTGGGGCTCCAGGCAGGGGGGGGTTGGAGCGTCGGCGTTCCCGCTGCGCTCTCCGAGGGCTGTCTGGTGTTTGCCGGGTGTTGGTGTTCCGTGATGGATTCTGGAAGGAGACTTTGGGGTTTGTGTTGGGATTATGGCATCCAGCAGAGCCGTGGGCCTGTTGTGCCCAAGTACCAAACTGGTGGGGTTGGGAGCTGCGTGCGCTGGGATTAACAACCCACTGCGGAAATAACCTTGGGTCAGCGAGTCGTAGAAGTCATGGGATGGTTTGGGTTGGAAGGGACCTTAAAGCTCATCTTATTCCAGCCTCCTGGCAATGGTCGGGGACACCTTCCTCTATCCCAGGTTGCTCCAAGCCCTGTCCCACTTGGCTTTGGACACTTCCAGGGATGGGGCAGCCACAGCTTCTCTGGGCAACCTGTGCCCAGATCAACAGGATCAACAGGAGCATCTCAAACTTTGCAGAAGCGGGTCTTTTTTGTTCCTCTTTCTTTAATTTGGTGTTCTGTGATCCCAGAGTGGCCCCTCTGATTTCACTGGGGGCACTTCAGGGCTTGATCCACGTGGTCCAGACTTTGGTGTCTCTGACCCAGACGTGCATCATTTGCCGAGCAGATCTCCAGGCTGAAGGAAATCCTGTGGAATGGCTGGAGCTGTGTCAGGGCAGGGTTAGGTTGAATATCAGGAGAAGGTTCTTCCCCCAGAGGATGGTGGGGTGCTGAACAGGCTCCTCAGGGCAGTGGGTGTGGCTCCAAGGCTGCCAGAGCTCCAGGAGTGTTTGGACAACGCTCTCAGGAACAGACTGGGATTGTTGGGGTGTCCTGTGCAGGGCCAGGAGTTGGACTGGATAATCCTTGGAGGTCTCTCCCAACTCAGGATATTCCATAATCTGTGATTCTGTGGCATTAAGGGATGCCACCCCTCAGGGTTCAGGATGGTGCTGGGGGAGGTGACGGACCACACGGGACGGCTCCACAGGGCGTCTGTGCCTCGGTGCCACCGTGTCCCCCCTGGGCTGAGGCTGGATCCCGTGTGTCCCACAGATCTGTTCTTCCCTGGCGCGTCCAAGCAGCCCTTCATGCACCTGCAACCCGGTGTGAGCCACCCCAGCATCTACATCGACACCAACGGGCAGCCCTCGGCCCTGCCGGACGTGGAGGGCTCGGCTGCACCGCGGCTGCCGGGACAGAGCCCCGACCCCGCCGGCGGCACCGACTACGGCCGTGGAGAGGGGCAGGGCAGCTCTGGTACGTGGCATTGGGCAGGGGGGTGTGTGCTGGGAGTGGGGTTTGGGTGGAGATCCTCTGGGTCGAGATCTGCTGGGTCCAGATGGAGATCCGCTGCGAGCAGAATCTGGATGGAGATCCGCTGGGTCTGGATGGAGTTTTGCTGGGAGTGGGGTTTGGTTGGAGATCCACTGCCAGTGGAATCACGATGGAGATCCACTGGGATCCGTGTGTCAGTGAGGGCCCAGGGGCTGGGCCAGCGCTGGGTCTCACCAGAGGTTTCCTCTTCTCTTCCAGCCGAGTCGGGGCCGGAGCTGCGGACTCCAGACGTGTCGGCCATCTCCCCATCCCTGCGGAACGAGTCCCTGGTGTCCTACGCCTCCATGTCGGAGGAGGAGGAACGGGAAGGCCGGGAGGTGGAGCGTGGCCACGGCGGGGCCGTGGGGATGCAGCCGGGGCCCGAGGCCCCCATGTCTGCGGAGGAGGACATGAAGCTGTCCCGCCAGGCCATGCTGATCCGCCGCTGCAGCTCCCAGGGCTCCGTCACCTCCCTGCCCGAGGACTCCCTGAACCCCGCGGACGCTCACTCAGACTGGGGGCACGAGGGGGTGTCCGACCTGCCCGCCCTGGGCCGCGGGATGGACTCGGCGCATCCCGAGGAGCAGGCGGGGGGCCCGGGCCCGGAGATGGGCGCCTTGCCCAGGGTACTGATGGGGCCCACCTGGGAGAAGGCCCCGGCGGACGAGGAGCCCCCGGCCCGTTCCCCCCTCCACGGCGCCCTGACCGAGGAGTCGCTGCCCTCCTCCGCCTCCCCCCCAGGAGACGCCCCGGCCGCCCCCGGCCCCCCGCGCGGGCTGGGCTGCTCCCGGCTGCGCGAGGAGCGCCGGGACAGCTGGAGGACTAGCATCCATCACCTGCTCGACCTGGAGGAGCAATGGGACCAGCTGTACCACCAGGAGCTGGCCATGTGGCAGGAGGAGCGGGCCACCCAGCGCGAGGAGCGGGCGCGCGACCGGGAGCTGCAGTTCCGCCTGCTCGGCGTCCTCACGGACATCCGGGACGAGCTGCGCTACCTGCGCCAGGAGCGCGCCGGCGCCCGCCAGAGCCCGGCGCCGCCGCCGCCGCCCCCCGAGCCCCGCCGCGACCCCAGCCCGCTCCTCGAGCAGCCCAAAGTCGAGCCCGGCTTCCCGGAGCCGCCGAGCGAGAGCGCCGCGTGGGCCGACGCCGCCGTGCCCAGCCGGAGCCCCTTCAGCGGCCGCGGCCGGGGCCGGCGCCGAGGGCGGCCGCGCGGCTCCGCTTCCCGACACAGACGCCTGTTCCTCACCAACAGCTAGGGACGGGCCGAGCGCCGGCCCGCCAAGGACACGGTGTGCCCGCGGCCCCCGGGGGACGGCGCGTGCGGGCGCTGCCCCGCGCCAGGGCCCCGCCGCCCCCGCGGGCAGGTACGGGGGGACGCGGGCGGTGGCCGGCGCCGCGTGCTCGGGGAGCGCCGGGCACGTGTCCCCACGCGCGTGTTCGGGCGTGCGAGCGCCCCGAGGTCACGCCGAGCCCGCGGGGGACGCGCGCGTGGACACGTGCCGCCCATAGTCGAGTAGGATTTGCTACCTTTCGGGGGGTGGGGAGTTTAGGAACACTTAGTCGCTGACGTGCGAACATTTTATGCAAATCATTTAATGAACTAATTTGCATATAACCATAAAACTTCTGTTAAAAAAAAAAAAGCCTCCAAAAAAAACCAAAAAAACCAAGCAGAAAAGACGGGGTTTTTTTTTTTCACGTGTGGTCTCTGTGTGGGGGCGGGAGCTGGGCCGGGGGGTGGTTTGTCCCATGGCCCTGCCTGGCACAGTCCTGAACAGGGACAGGGACGTGGGACAAATGACTTTGGTGGCTCTGAGCTTCACCCCACTGCTGTGGGGGAGCCCAGCACTTGGGATCAGGCCTGGGGCAGCAGGATCTGGGCTTGGAACTGGGAGCTTTGTCTGCCTGAATGGACCTGGAGAGGGGTGATGGTGTGTATGGCTTAGGGGGGAGCCTGCAGGGGCAGTGTGGAAGGTCCCCAGAAGTGTTTGGGGTCTCCAGGCAATGTGGAGAATCCTCAGGTGTGTTCAGGGTCCCCAGGAGTGTTTGAGGTCCCCAGGCAGTAAGGATAGGAATGTTTGGGGTCCTCAGCAGTGTTTAGGGTCCCCAGGGACTGTTTGGGGTCCCCAGCAGTGTTTGGGGTCCCCAGGGACTGTTTGGGGTCCCCAGCAGTGTTAGGGGTCCCCAGGTAGTGTTTGGGGTCCCCAGCAGTGTTTGGGGTGCCCAGGTAGTGTTTGGGGTCCCCAGCAGTGTTAGGGGTGCCCAGGTAGTGTTTGGGGTCCCCAGCAGTGTGCAGTAGTCCCAGGCAGCCTGCCAGGTCCCCAGGAGTGTGCAGTGTCCCCAGGGAGTTGTCCAAGGTTCCCAGCAGTGTTTGGGGTCCTCAGGCAGTGTAGAGGGTCCCTGGCATCGTGTAAAGACCTCTGGGCAATGTGCAGTGTCCCCAGGGAGTGTCCGAGGTCCCCAGCAGCATGTGGGGTCCCTGAGCATTGTGCAGTGTCCCCCTGCAGTGTGCAGTGACCCCGGGCACTGTGGAGGGTCCCTGGCATCATGCAAGGTCCCCTGGGCAGTGTGCAGGGTTCCCAGAGAGTGTCTGAGGCCCCCACCAGTGTTCCCAGGAACGTGCAGTGTCCCCATGGATTGTGCAGTGGCCCCTTGGATGAAGTGCAGTGTCCCAAGGGAGTGTCCGAGGTGTCCAGCAGCGAGTGGGGTCCCCAGACACTGTGCAAGGTGCCCAGAGCATGTGCTGGGGCCCCAGGAATGTGCAGGGGACCCTTGGGCAGCATGTTTGGTCCCCAGGGAATGTGCAGTGTCCCCCCAGCAGTGTAGGGTCTCCAGAAATGTGCAGTGTCCCCGAGCATTGTGCAGGGTCCCCAGCAGTGTCCAGGGTTCCCAGGGGATGTACAGGGTCCCCAGGAATGTGCAGTGTCCCCGAGCATTGTGCAGGGTCCCCAGCAGTGTCCAGGGTTCCCAGGGGATGTACAAGGTCCCCAGGAATGTGCAGTGTCCCTCAGCAGCGTGCAGGGTCCCTGGCATCAGGCAGGGCCCCTGGGCAGTGTGCAGTGTCCCCCAGCAGCACCCGAAGTCCCCAAGGGTTGTGCAGTGTCCCCACGATGTGTGCAGTGTCCCCAACAACATGCACTGTCCCCCAGCAGTGTGCAGTGTCCCCAAGGATTGTGCAGTGTCCCCAGGGCACCCCAGCCTCACACCCTGTGCCCCTGCCCCCTCCATCCCCAGCCCACATCAGGGTGACAGCACCACTGAACCCCGACCCCTCCTCTGCTGTGTCCCCCCCTCCAGCCCCCCAGTGCATGGGGACACCCCAAGTGCCACCTCCTGCTCGCTGGCGGCTCCTGCCCCACCCATGTGGGGTGGGGCAGGTGGTTGCAGCCCCCGGGGAGGGGACAGAGGGGCAGCAGGAGCTGTGGCACTTGCTGGGTCACTCAGCCCTGGTTGGGGCCTCCCAGGGGGACAGAGACACCCAGCTCAGGGACCAGGGGGTGCCTGTGGAAGGGCCATGGCTTCCCATGGCTATGGTGAAAAAATTGGGTGAAATATCCCCAAATCAAGGGGAGGAGGGACCTGGGGACAGGTTGGTGACAGGGGACAGGAGGGACCTGGGGATGGGTCGGGGATGGAGGACAGAAATTGGGGTTCAGCCAATTCGTGTGATTTGCGGAAGGGTTTAGGGGGGCAGGGAGGTGGGTGCTGGGCTCGTGCCCCAAGGAGACCTTGGGGGCAGCCCAAGAGCCTTGGGAAAGGCAGGAAAAATGAGAGATGTTGGGAAGTGGAGATGCAGGAAAGGGTTTGAGAAGCAGGGAGCTGTGGGTTGGGGGGGTTCAGGTGCACCAGGAGACTCAGGACATGCTCGGCTCCAGGGAGCTCAACACACCAGGGCTGGGGTGTGAATGTGTGAGCACACACAGACACGTGTCAGCACACACAGACACGTGTGAGCACACACAGACACGTGTCAGCACACACAGATAACACAGGTGTGAGCACACACAGACACGTGTGAGCACACACAGACACGTGT
>NW_016690465.1:491148-508849 GCF_001604755.1 Lepidothrix coronata
ATAACACAGGTGTGAGCACACAGACACACGTGAGCATAGGCACACATGCAAGCACACAGAGAGATGTGTGCGCACATACACACTGCACACACAGACACACATGTGAGCACACACAGACACACACGTGTGCATACACTCCATGGAGCAGCATTCCCTGTCCTTCCCTTCCCTGTCACCCATGGGTGAGGCATCTCCCCGCCCTGAGGGTCTCCACACAGCCCCACCTCAGCCGGTCACACGGGGACATCCAGCAGCCCCCACACCCCCAGCTCCACCATTCCCACATGTCCCATGTCCCACCACGATATTCCCCCTTCCCCATCCTGCTGCCGCTGCCTTCCCGGGGTGCAGGACCCCCCTGGCGGGGCAGGAGTGGCCGCAGACCCCAGGGGACCCCGCGGGGTTTGGGGTGAAGGCGCTGCAGCCCAGCACGACTTTATTCCGGATCGCTTCGTCCATACAAAACTACACCCCAAGCACTGTACAGCGGGACGGGGGGCAGTAAAAATAAGCAGCGGGGGCCGGGGGGACAGAGCGGCAGGCGGGGGGTGGCGCGGGGGGGGCACGGCGGGGGGGCTGCTCCCCACCCCGTGCGGCGACATTGTCTGTGGGGGGAGCGCTGGGGGCCGAAGTGTCCGTCCAGGGCGGGGGACCGGGGGGTGCGCGACCCCCCTGGGGGTCCCCGCGCGCCCCCCGCCCCGGCCGGGCACCTCGATTTGGTCGGAAGCCGCGTGGCCGGTGCCCATCCCCGTCCCGGGGGGTGTCAGTCCGCGGCGGGGGGACACCCCTAATCCCCGGGGGGCATGATCCCGGGCGGGGGCAGCGGGGGCGGCCCCGCCTCGGCCCCGTGGACGCGCTGGTGGTCCTTGAGGGACTCCTTGTAGCGGAAGCTGCGGCCGCAGGCCGGGCACTGGTACGGGCGCTCCCCGGTGTGGATGCGCTGGTGCTTGAGCAGGTTCTGCTTGCGGATGAAGCTCTTGCCGCACTGGGCGCAGGCGAAGGGGCGCTCCCCGGTGTGCAGCCGCTGGTGGTTCTGCAGGTGCTCCTTGCGGCTGTAGCACTTGCCGCACTCGGAGCACTTGTAGGGCCGCTCCCCGCGGTGGATCATCTGGTGCCGCACCAGCCCCGAGTGGCAATTGAAGCTCTTGCCGCACTCGGCGCACGGGTAGGGCCGCTCGGCCGCGTGGCTGCGCTGGTGGATCCGCAGGCTCTTCTTCCCGCTGAAGCTCTTCCCGCACTCGGCGCAGCCGTGCGGACGCTCCTCGGCGGGTCCCGGCGGCGCCGCGGGGACCCCCCCGCTCTCGGCGCCCGGGCCCGGCTCGGCGCCCGGAGCTTTGCCCAGTCTGTGCTGCGCCGGCAGAGCCACGGCCGCTGGCACCGCCGCCTGTCCCTCGGGGGTCCCGAAGCCCGTGCCGGGGAAGAGAAGCTCCCCGGAGCCGCCCGGCAAACCCACCTCCTCGGGGGGCTCGGCGTGGGGGCACCGCTCCTCCGTCTTCACCAGCAGCCCCTCGCCGGCTGCAGGGGATGGAAAACGGGTCAGTGCCTACCAGGGATGGCCCCAAGTCACAGCCCAGCCTGGTGGGCGGTCCTCCCCTCCCCCCCCCCCCCCCAGCCCCATCCCAACCCCACGGGGGGATCACTCACCAGGACCAGGACCCGGGGGCAGCATCTCCCTCTCCGGCAGCTCCCAAGGCTCACGGACACAGGGCTCCTCCTCCTGCTTGATCCACGACAAGAAGTCATGTGCAGTGATCAGGGCGTCCGCGCCTGCAGGGAGGGACGGGATGGGAACAGGGATTCAGCCACGCCGGGCCACGTCCTGCTCCAGGAGGATGGGGAGAGAACAGCTCCAACAGGCAGCAGTGCCAGGGTGGCTCCGCCCCGGGCTCACCTGCACAGGGGTCTGGGGGCATCCCTCGCTCCTCTGGGAACTGCTGCTCCCCCACAAAGGCCACCTCCTGCTTGATCCGGGACAGGATGTCGGAGGTGGAGATCAGCGACTCTGTTCACAAGGAGAGACTTGTCCAGGGCCAGGATGTGGCCACATGGTGTGACCCACGGCCACCAAGGGTGTGGGACCCCCAGGCTTCAGCTGAGTGGGATTTCCCCGTCCCACAGCAGTTATGGGGCATCCAACACGCTGAGGGAGCTATGGGGATGGGTGACTGTGGGACAGTCCTTGGGGATGGGTGACCCTGAGATGTCTCATGGGGATGGGTGACCCTGAGACAGACCTTGGGGATAAGTGACTGTGACACAACCCCTGGGAACAGATGACTCTGGCACAGCCCTTTGGGAACAGGTGACTGTGGCACAGACCACTGGGGATGGGTGACAATGACAGGGCCAATGGGGCTGGGTGACTGTGGGTGACACAGGCTCTGACACAACGTGGTGGCAGTGGGGGACACGTGGATCTCCCAGTGATGGATATCCAAGACCCCCAGTACATCAGTCATTGGGATATTCTGGGGTCACTCATGGTAATTCCCAGACAAAGCTGGAAAACTGAGCCCAGGGGGGACAGGACCACTGGGGAAGGAGGCGAGACATCCCTGGGGTGGGCGAGGGGGGGGGACAGAAAGGGACAGGGGCACAGTGGGGACGGGGTCCTCCTGCCATGCCTCACCTGCGCAGGTGTCCGGCGGCAGCTCCCGCTGCTCCAGCTCCCGCTGCTCGGGAACACAGGGCCCTTCCCCGCGCTCGCTGCGGGGCTGAGCCTCACTCCTGGAGAGGGCACCGTCTGTGGGGACACAGCACTCATGGCACCGGGGCTGTGCCTGGCACACCCTCCCCGTCACCCACACATAGGGGGACACGCAGGGGACACACCGGGCTGCCAGGCCCTGGCACAAACCCCACCTAAATCCCACAGGACCTCCACATTGGAGGGTTTTTGGGGACAAGAACCCACCCCTGGGGTGGCAGGGTCTGCCCACCGTGGCATGGCATGACATGGCATGACATGTCACCCTGTCCCCCCGCACACAGCACGAGCTGTGGAGCATTCCCTCCAAAATGGGTGGTCACGGGGACACAGCGAGTGCCACCGCCCACGTTGGGGACCCTCCGGGGAGACGCAGCCTGCAAGGAAAGGGGCAAAAGGGAATGTTTACCCAGGGAGAGCAAAGCCTCGTAGTTCTCCTTCACCAGGTTGTTGTACAGCTCCTTCTGCCACTCCTCCAGATTCTTCCACTCCTCCGCCGAGAAGTAGACGGCGATGTCAACAAACGTCACCGGCACCTGTGGGGACACGTCCCCATGGCTCAGTGGCACCCATTCCCCAGGGAAACTGAGGGTCCCCCCCGTCCTGCAGCCCTCCAGGAGCCCTTACCTTGGGGACCTCGCCCCGGGGGCCGGGGGGCAGCCGCAGCACCCAGAAATTCCTGTTCTTCAGGAGGTTCTCCACGTTCTCCAGGCGCCTCTGGAGCAGCCCGTACTCCTGGATGAGGGTGCCCAGCACGGCCCACTTGCTCTCCAGCTGGTTCCCGAACTCCATGGCCGTCTTCTCGCAGTCCAGGAGCTTCTTCTCGGCCGTGCCGGATCGGCCCTCCAGGCTGAGCAGGCGGGTGGCCAGGAGGTCGATCTTCCTCTCCATGGCCTGCACCGTGGCCACCACGGTCCAGAGCGAGGCCTCTGCCGAGTGCAGCTGCGCCTCCCGCACGTGCGCCCGCTCCGGCAGCAGCGGCGGCTGCAGCGGCATCAGGTGAGGGGCTTCCATGTTCCACTCCTGCACCTGCGCCGTGGGGAGGGCACGAGTGAGAGGAGGCCCGTGGTCACTCCAGCGAAGCCCCCGTCCCCCAGTTGTAGGGCTTTCAGCCACCAGCAACCCCAGAACTGCATCATGTGTGATGCCCACCGGCCTGAGGGGACGGCGAGTGGCAGACCAGGGCAGCCATGGGGTCACTGTCCCCGTGGGACACCAGCCAGGTGACTCCCCACCCTGTCATCCCAGACCCCCATCCCCTGGGAGCCATTCCTGGGCCTGCCCAGGCTGGAACCCCACCGGGGAAGGAGGATGGAGATGGGAGGGCAGGGAGCAGCCAGGGGCAGGTGTGGACCAGGGGTGCCCAGGGATACCTCGGGGACACAAAGGGACATGCCAGGACAGAAGTGCCTGGGGCATCCCGGGGGCTGGAGCCTGCACGGAGCATCCCGGGGCACTGTGGGGCATCCCGGGGGCACGGGGACATCCGGGGACATCCAGAGGTGCCTGGGGACAGGCTGGGAACACACGGGCATCCCGGGACAGCGGTGCCCAGGGCACCCCGGGGGCACCGGGGCCATCGCGGGTCGGGTCCCTGGGGACATCCCGGGGCTGGAGCCTGTACGGAGCGTCCCGGGGGCACGTGGAGATCCCGGGTCAGCGGTACCCGGGGCATCCCGGGGGCTCACGATCATCCCGGGTCAGGGGTGCTCAGCCACGTCCCGGGGACACCGGGACCACCCCGGGTCGTGTCCCCGGGGGTCGCGGGGGCCCCGCGGGTCGGGGGGTGCCGGGGGGTCCGGGTCGGGCCGGGCCGGGGAGCGGCGGGAGCGGGGCGGGCGGGGCGGCTCCTCCCGCGGCCGGTGCCCGGTGCCGGTGCCCGCAGCCGGTGTCCGGTGCCCCGGGCCGCGCTTACCTGGGCGGGCGCCCACTCGGCCATGGCCCCGCGGAGCTGGGCCGGGCCCGGCGGCCGCGGCCGGGGCTGGGGCTGGGGCTGGGGCCGGGGCCGGGGCCGGGGCCGGGCGGCGGCGGGGAGAGCGCGGAGCGGGGCCGGGGCCGGGCGCGGGGCCGGGGCCGCTGTCGGTGCCTGCGCACGGGCCGGGCCCCGCCGCCCCGCCGAGCAGCCACGGGCAGCCGGGGAATCGCATCCGCCTCCTCCGGGCTGGGCGGCAGCGGGCGGGGAGCGGCGGGAGCGCGGAGCGCGGAGCAGTGCCGCCTACCGGCACCGGGAGCGGCTCCGCCACCGGCATCGGCAGCGGGATCGGCACTGCCACCGCCTGCCGGCACCGGGAGCGGGATCGGCACCGGCACTGCCACCGCCTGCTGGCACCGGGAGCGAGATCGGCATCGGCACCGATCCCGCCACCACCGACCAGCACCAGGATCTGCTCAGCGCTGGGATCGGGACCAGCTCTGCCACCAGGAGCGGCTCCGGGATCAGCTCCAGGATCGGCACCAGTACTGCCACCGCACACTGGGATCAGCTCTGCCACCGGGATCGGCTCTGCCACTGGCACCAGTACTGCCACCGCCATCGCCTACAGCACCAGCACTGCCAGCAGTACTGGCATGGGCACCCACACCGGCACTGGCTCCGGCACTGGCATGACCACAGCCACCAGTACTGGCACTGGCACCAGGATCGACACGGGCACAGGCATCGGCAGCAATGTGGGCAGGAGCATCAGTGGCACTGGCACAGGGTTAATACAGATTGAGGTTCAGGTGGGAACACCCAGAAATGACTCTGGGGGCACTTTGGGGGGCTTGGATGGTTTATGACCCTTCTAAGACGTGACCAATGTAGTTGGGCCAGTTGTGCCCCATCAGAAGGGACGGAAACCTTCAGCCCCACCTGGGAATGTCCCCCCTGGCAGGGGAGTGTCACCCCTGAGCCAGCTGTGTGAGGGAGGACATGGGCAGGACAGAAACCATCATCCCACCAGGATCTGCTGCTTTTCAGCCTTTCCCCTTCTCTGGCTCAAAAGCAGCTTCTAGACAAAGGTGGGTTTGTGGTGGTCACCCTGGGCTGTCCTTATGTGGATCAGAGGTCTCACCACCACACATCCAAAAAATCTCCTCCTCCCCTTTGTCTGGGAGAAAACCTGGGCTCAGCAAAGAACCTGCTGCTTTTGTTTGAGTCCTTAACCTTGAACATTCCAGTCTCTCACAGCTGCTCGGGGCTGTTCAGCTTTGGTGATCTCAGAGCCCAGGGTACAGAATCATGTCCCCAACTGCCACACCTACACTTCTTAAATCCCCCCAGGGATGGGGACTCCACCACAACCCTGGGCAGCCTGTGCCAGGACTGAGCAGCTCTTTCCAGGAAGAAATTTTCCCAATATCCAACCTAAACATCCTTTGGGGCCAAGTGTATTCCCCCAGTCTCCTCCATAACTTAGGGAACTTCACCACAGCACCAGCTCTTTGCTGCTCCTCTGGGAGCAGCTGAGCCCATGGACTTCACTCCAAGAGGAGCCCCCGACTGAGCACATCCCTCCAACAGGAAGCAACACATTTTCCCTCTTGGCACTCAACTGGAATAAGCAAAAATGATGAAAATCACCAGCCCCTGGGGAGAAAACACTTGGTAGGACCCCTTTCTCTCTGCTCACACTCTCCCCGCTGCTTTTTCCACTTTCCAAAGGAATATCACCAACACGTTGCACACACATTAAGAATATATCCATGGATTTTTTCCATAATTTCAGGAATCACAGCAGCATCTCATCCCACAGGAAATACATGGGGTCAATATAAAAATAGAACCCAAAACCAGAGTTACTTCAGCAGTCACAGGCAATGGCAGAGCAGCGAAAACGGGGAAATAATGCCCAGAACTGGTTACTTCAAACATCAATTTACCGGGGGAGAATCCCATTCCCAGGTCCTGGTTTTTCATCCCTGTAAACTCCCAGTGTTTCTCTCTTACTTTGGGTGCCCTCCAGCACGTGCTGTTTGGTGCACCAGGTTTTTTTGATGCCACTTTGGGTACAGCCAACGCTGCTCTATCTCAACTCCTGCTCCCAGGAAGAGATGGATAGAACAGGGTAGGAATTATCCAGCCACTAATTAAAATCAGGTCCTAATCAATGATTATTAGACTGGCACCAAGTAGACGCCTTTGGAACTCGAATTTGATTAAATTTAGGCAAAGTGCCTTATCCCAAAGCTTCCCTGTAACCCACACAGGATCACAAACCACCCCCCTGGACTGAGGGGGATTTTCAACAACCGAACGGGAAAACCTATCCTGGGAAATCATTTGGCACGTAGATGATGTGAAAATGGGTTCTCCAGTGGTTGGTGAGCTTGGGTTTGTCCGGGAAGCTCTTCCCACACTCCAGGCAGGTGTGTGGCCTGACCGAGTGGATCCTGCGGTGCCGGAGCAGGTACGTGTGCCGGGCAAAGCTCTTCCCGCACTCGGTGCAGATGAACCACGGCACCTCGGACGCCCTGGGGTGGGCCTGCTGCCGGAAAAGGAACTGTTGGAATTCGTCAAGTTGTCCTCCTGCAGGGAAGCTGCTGCCTCTCCTGTTTCCCGGGGGCTCTGCCTGGTTTGTTGAACTCCGGTGGCTCTCTGATGTTTCCCCCTTGTCCGAAACGTTCCAGAGCTGGTTTTGGGATCCTCCTGAGGATGATCCATGAACTTGGGTGTTTTCTGCACTCTGCTGCTGGGATCTGATCATGGCACCACCACGGCCTGGGAACAAGAACATTCCCAACGTTCCCTTTATCTCATTATCCACAAACCTCCAAAGAACAACAATTCCCAATTTTTGCATCTGTACGAAAACCCCCAAGTTTCGGGCAAAAAAAAGCAGGGGTGGGCTGGAATTCCCCCCCTCCAATCCTACCAGGTTCCAGGTGTTGCCAGTTAATTCCCAACGAGCCTCACACCTGTGCTAAGGCTGGCAGGAATCTTCCTTCCCTGCAAACCCTGCCGAGCCTTGACCTGCACTGCTTCTCCCACCGGGATCTTGCTTTTGGGAACAGGATAATCTGAACAAGCAACAGAAGGAACATGGAAACAATGGTTGTTATTATTATTTTCCTCTGACTGTTTTCCTGCATAACTCACTGTCTAACGAGCATCTCTGTTATTCCTGGGAAAATCCAACCGGGAGGGAACAGCCAATGCAGTTGCTCCGGTGTCTAAAAGGGTGGTGGGATGAAGGTGAGCAGGATTTGTCTTCCAATTTTTACAAAATATTTCAGAAATGACACCCCAAAGGTTGAAAACTAACTGTTGGAAAGTGGCAGGTCTCGGATTTGAGCCTTAACCCCAAATTCAGCCACCTGGTGCTGGATTTGGTGGTTCAGTCCTGTCTTCTTGGGAACAAGGAAAAGCACTTTTAGCTCCTGATTTCAGCAGGTTCCTCTATGAATCCATGGAATTACCTGGATGCTGAGGAGCCAGGGAGGGCTCACAGCTTTGAATTTAAAATATCAGTGATTTCAAACATACAGTTGGGCATTTAAAATCGACAAGATTTCTTTATTTTCTGGGCATCATTCTTGTTATTTAACTATTTCTGCATCGAAACAGTTCAATTCCCTTCAGTGAATCCCAAACCCAAACGTACATCAGGGTTTGGGGATGAGGAAAACACAGCTTCAGTATAAATAATGAGTCTTCAGGATTCATGATTCCTGAGTCACTGCAGCTCCTGTATCCAAACCTTTTCCACTCCTCTGTCCTTGTTTTTGCTGGCATGTGCATTCCCAGGGATCCTAAACCCTCTGCCCATGCTTCAGCCTTTAAAAGGAAGACTGTGTGTGGATCTCACAAAGATTCCCAAGTACCTAAAGATTAATTCTCTAAAAATCCAGGGATTTGAGGAGTGACAAGAGCCGGGCCTGACCCAGCACATGTCACCCTTTGGAGAGGGAAAACTGACCTTTTCTGAACATGGTTAAAGATCCGTAATTTTCCTTTAGGATTGTCTTGCAAAATTCATTCTGCCAGTCCTCCAAAGTTGGCCTCTTAGCACCATTGGGACACTCCCCAGGGACCTAAAAATCAAAATGTTCGGCGGTCAGTGCTGTTGGGGAGTCGTAAATCCCTAAAAACCCTCTTTTTCCAATGGTTTTTAACAGGTGGTCACCACCCAACCGCTCCCAGCAGTGTCTGTGTGTGTGTAACCAGCTCAATAATGAAAGATTTTACATTAAGAACCCTCTACTGTTATTTCAGAACGAGTGAAATGCCTTAAAAATGATGTGACTCAACCAAAACAATGATTTTTTCAAACAACTGGGTCAAAAACATCCAGGGTCAGCATCCATACCCAGCTCCCTCAGGGAATGTGGCTCTTCCTTAATAATCCAGTGTTTTAAATAAGCCCAGAGGCAGTTCCACACCGGCTGGAAAAGCTCCTCCCTAATAATAAAATCTTATTATTAGGGAATAATAATATTATTATTAATTAAGTCCTCTAGGGGATATTTCTCCAGGCTGCTTCCAAGGCTTTACACCCAAACCCTTCCTTTAATTTCATTTATTCCCAGCATCAACCCCACGTACCCTCTGGTGCTCGGGATTCCGGATTCGCTTCCGAGTTTTATTCCTCATCCCATCACAGAAGCCCTGGGGTGTCCCCACGAGCCAGTTCCCATCTTGCCCCCGGATGAATTTGTTGGGAACAGCCTCCTTCAGCAGCCGCCGTCTCCTGCGGATTTTCAGGGGATCCCCCTGGAAGGAGCCCTCCTCGAAGTGATCCGAGCACAGGCGCTCGTACTTGGAGGGGGTTCCCATGTCCCTGCCCATGTTCCGGACCCACTGCTGCAGGAGAGCCTCGTTTTGCAGAGGGAACCCGTGAAAAGTCACGGAGCTGTTCTTGCAGGCGCCGCTCGTGGCGTTCCGGCAGTTCAGGGCCGCGCAATAAACCATCGCCGCGGGAGCAGATCCCGAGAAAGCCACGCCAGGAGGGGGGGCTGGAGAGTTCCTGATCAACTTCAGGATTAAACAGGCCTAAATTCGTCTGAAAAAACCACGGTTTTGGCACAGAGGAAGAGCTGAGGTGACCCAGGGGAAACGTGGCGCTGAATTTCCAGGGACACGGAGCTCCCCACCGAGAGGAGCCAAGGCTGTCCCAGCTGCTCCAGCTCAGCAATCTGAAAGGTAAAAAGCTTCAAAATCAGCTTAATGCCCCAGGAATATGCAGATTTACGTTTAAATAACCCCCGTGATGTGCACACAGACATGTGCTTCCTTAATTGGTGTATCCAGGGGGGATCCTCCCATGCTCCAAAGATTATCCACAACTCAGCAAAGGGCTGAGAGACAAGTAACTACAAAAAAAAAAATGAAGGTTTGGAGTGTGCCAAGGGCTCCCCCATCGTGTCAGAGATGAAGAGATGTTTGAACAGGAGCATTGAAACAGGGAGAAAACCATCCAGGGATCTTGTTGGATCCTGCTCTGAAGAAGAGGGGAGATCCCAAGGTTTGTAGATCAGAAAGGAACAAGGATCAGAGGGCCCAAAAGAAGCTCACAGAGTTTGACCATTAACTTATGCACTCAGCATGGGAATTGGTGTTTTTGCCCTTCACTACCAGAAAATAAAAGTGGAAAGAGAGAGATCCACGACTGGATCGACCTTTGGTCCTGCACTGACGCTGACTTTGTGTTTATCTCCATGAACCAGAGCAGGGAAGTGGCCCCAGAAAGGTGCTCCCCATCTCCATGTGCCCCCTTTCTCCAGCCACATCCTGTCCCCATGTGCTTCCATCAGAGTTTGGGACACAGCAGCACATCAACTCCTTGGTGCCCAGGTCAGCGGGTCCCCAGCACAGGAAGGGCATGGACATGTTGGAGAGAGTCCAGAGAAGATCACAGAGATGAGGAGAGGGATGTGGCCCCTCTGCTCTGGAGCCAGGCTGGGAGAGCTGAGGGGGTTCCCCTGGAGAAGAGAAGGCTCCAGGGAGAGCTGAGAGCCCCTGGCAGGGCCTGAAGGGGCTCCAGGAGAGCTGGAGAGGGACTGGGGACAAGGGATGGAGGGGCAGGACACAGGGAATGGCGTCCCACTGCCAGAGGGCAGGGATAGATGGGATAGTGGAAAGGAATCCTTCCCTGTGAGGGTAGAGAGGGGCTGGAATAGATTTCCCAGAGAAGCTGTGGCTGCCCCTGGATCCCTGAAGTGTCCAAGGCCGGGTTGGACGGGGCTTGGAGCAACCTGGGCTAGTGGAAGGTGTCCCTGCCCATGGCAGGGGGTGAGGCTGGATGATCTTTCAGGTCCCTTCCAACCCAAGCCACTCCAATCCAGCCCCGCTTCCAAGCCCTGCATCCCCGGCAGTGCCCGTGCCTCTGCCCCCGCCCCACAGCTGTGGGGGGACGCGGGTCCCGGCGCTCCTCTCCCGGTGCCGCGGGGCCGGGAGCCTTCGGAAGGTGCCCACGCACCCCCGGGGCTTTAGAGGGAGAGGCAGGACAGGGCCCCGAGCGCCGCGGGACCCCCGCTCGCCCCGCGCCGCCATCGCCACCTTCTTCCTCCTCGGCCGCGCCAAGCCCCGGCAGCCAATCAGTGGCGGCGCCAGGCGGCAGTAGCCAATCGGAAGCCAGCCCTCGCCGTTTCCCCCCACGCCATTGGCCCGCCGCCCTTCTGGCTCCGCCCCCCCGCGGCCATAGGGAGGAGGGGAGGGGCAGAGGCGCGCATTCCCATTGGCCAGCGCACGGGGCAGCGGGGGCGCTGATTGGACCAGAAGGGGAGGAGGGCGGGGATTAGGAGAGGAGTCCTCTCGTTGTCATGGCAACGGCGCGGCAGGACCGCGCGGGACCCCGAAGCATCGGGACCCCTCCCCGAGCCCCGGGGCCGCTCCCGAGGCGGAGGCACAGCCCCGCCATCCCCAGCATCGTCGGGGGCGGGATGGGGCCGGAGCCCCGGGACCCCTCCCCGAGCACCGGCGGCGGGACGGGGGATGCGCCGTCCCGGATCCCGGCCCGGGGTGAGAGCCCCCCCGCCTTTTCCCAAAGATACCCTGAAACCCGGGATCTGGGGAGTGGCAGCCGCCTCAGAGTTCCTTCTCCGGCTTCAGCCTCGCCCCTCCCTTCCCCTCCCGCCGTGGAACCACTCGTGGCATTTAACAATTTTAATTAAACCCCCCTTAAATTTCCAGCCAACAACAAAAAAACCTCCCATCCTGGCAAAACTTAAGCAGAAACAAGGACGTAAAAAAAGGCCCTTTAAGGAAGTTTCCTTAAAGGAAAAGGGAAGAAGTCCTGACCCCAAACGGGCTCTGCCCCGACTCAGCCGCTGCTGCTCCTCTGTTACCGCCAAGGTGACAAATCCAGACTCTTATTATCAAAAGGAATAAATCGTGTGCTTGCAAAAGACTCAATCCCCTAAGAGACTCTGAACAGGAGCAAAACCAGTCTCTGAAGGAGGATGTTTAAGGCGCAGCTGTCAAATCCCTCTCCGAAGAGGAGGGGAGCCCCCAGCACATACCCGGGGTTCCAAAAGCAACAACGACAAACGCCAGAGGGTCCCAGAGGAGCTCACGAGGTTTGATTAGTAAATCACACACAGGGTCAGAAATCGGGATGAGTTAGTCCCGTATCTTTTAGTAGTAAGAGAAACAAAAGAGTAAAAGAAAGGAGGGGAGAGGGAGAGGTCAGGGAAGATCACCAGTCCCGGTTCCACCGTCGATCCCTGCGTCCAGGGTGTCCAGGGTCCCGGCGGTGCCACCTGGGCGCTGTGGGGGCACCTTTTTACGGGTAAGTTTTCCCCGCCCCAGGATCAGGTTTCCCCACTTCCCATTCAAATCAGGCAGTGTGCGCGATCCCTCCTCCCGGCCCCTTCTGGAAAAGGGTCGGAGGGGCTTCGGTGGTCCTGATGCCCATGTGCCGAGCTCCCCGATGGCTCCTACGCCGCCCTTGTGCGGGGTTTGCTGTGTCTCCGGGCCCGGAGGAGGAGGTTGGCCTCGGGAACAGCGCTGCCCTATCTCCCGTGCCCCCCTTCCCAGCCACATCCTGTTCTATCCTGCTCCTTATCAGTGTTTGGGACTCGGCAGCGCCTTAACTCCTTGGAGCCCAGGCTGCTACAGCTGCACAAATTGGAGAACTAGTCGCGTTCCCTGAAGAACGGGGTGGAAACTCGGTGATCCCGAAAACCGGGGAAAGCTGATGATTCTCCCTGAATCTCCTGGAGCTCGGGGGGCGGTTGATTTGCAAGAGCATCCTGGGCACTGCCGAGAACAATGCCCGGGAACTGCCGGCCTTTCCCTAACAAAGGGCACAATGAGGGACATTCTGGGACACAGCAGGAGCTGATCATCCCAGATTGTCATCTTAGACTGTGAGGGGATAAAAGCCTGGGGTGGGGGGGACCCCCTTTGTTTGGGGTCCCTCCCCCGAGGCACCAGCTCCAGCAGTTACTCTGTTGTTGCATCATGATTAAGTGATTTTAAGGAATTATTTTAAGCATCCAGGTGTCCCAGATCCACTCCACTATGGAAAACCCGCTTGGACTGTGTGAGAGGGGTGTGGAGTCAAGCAGGATCCATGGATCTTGTCCCTGGAGTTTGTCCCAGCTCAGGTGGTGGGAATGTGACTTCCAGAGTGGCTCCTGGATGATGAGACAGGGAAGTTTCCTTAACAGCCACAAGCCAGGAGAGACTGAAATCCAGCAAGTGGAGTCTTATCCGTGGCTTGGGCATTCAGATTCCAGCTGGTTCTCGTCAACAATTAACAAAATTTCTAACAGACATGGAAGCACAACATCCAGTATTAACAGCGGGATGCTGGTGTAGGACCTGGAAGGCAAAGGGTTAAAATCCCTGGAGCAAATGCTCCGGGTGCCAAACTGCTCAGGTTAATTTATGGGCCAGAAGCAGGAATCAGCCAACCTTAAACCTAAAAGAATTCCAGAGGCTACAATGCACTGCCTCCAGCAGCACCTGCACTCCCTGACTCAAGAACCATCCCTGTAGCACAATAGCAAATTCCTGCTGTGGCAGGAAGGGAATTTCTGGAGTTCCAGATGATTTGGCCCCACTTGGAGCTGCAGGTCCCAGAAGTGCTGGGCAGTGACTGGGGTGCAGCAGCCCAGGCACCAGGGAGTTAATGTGCTGCTGTGCCCCAAACACGGCTAAGGAGGGACAAACTGGAACAGGGTGTGGCTGCAGAGGGGGACCCTCTGATATTTTTGGCCTCTCTGACATTTCTTCAGCATCATCTCTACCTTTTTTTCCCAACTTTGGGGGTTTTTTTCCTCCTTTCCCTGTGACCATTTCTGCAGCCGCTCAGTTTTCACAGCCAGTAACAAATCAGGTTTTCCTCCCTTCTATTTCCTCTCTCAGCTCTCGTTTCTCCCTACTGCGCTTTTTCCTGTCTGAATTCTCCAACAATTCTCTTTCCCTGTGCTCTGCTGCAGCAAGTGAGAGTCCCAAGCTGGTCATTTTTCAGGCCCAAGTTTATCAGCTTGGATTCTGTGGAAGGCCAGGAGATAAGGGGCCAGTGTGTGTGTCTCAAACACCGATAGCCCGGAGCCAGCCAAGGACTGGGGTGTGAGAACACTCCGTGCAGGGAGGGATGGGATGTGTCTGGAAAAAGGGGGACACACAGAGGTGGGGCAGCACTTCTCTGGGACAAACACCCTTATTCTGGCTCCTGGAGATAACATGGAACAGTGCAGGCACAGGAGTGGGGTCAAGGAGCAGGCACAGAGTGTCAACCAAAGGTGGATCAGTTTGGGTGGGATCAAGCCCCTCAAAGCCTCCATGACCTATTTCCAGGAGGATCCAGGGAAATGGACTGTGCAGGTTCACTCATTTCCATGAGAAGTGGGAAAACAAGCCCCAAAGTGGGGAAAACTTGGCTATAAAAAAGGATGACACAGGGTGGGGAAAACTTGGCTATAAAAAAGGATGACACAGGGTTTGGGGGCACCCCCAGGATCCTGGACATGGTGTCAGGCAGATCAATGCTGGAGCCAGGACTGGTGATCTCCTTCCCTCTCCTCTCTGATCTCCCTCTCCCTCTTCCCTTTTTTCTTTTCCTCTATTAGAAGGTAAGGGGAAAAATACCAATTCCCATGCTCTGCATGGAATTTGCTAATAAAACTTCACAAGTTTTTTTGGATCCCTCTGACATCTGTCATTCCTTTGAACCGTGGGCATCTTGGGAGCTCCCTTCTGCTTTGCAGTGGGATGTGCCAGACCCAAAGGAAGAGGCTGGAGGAGCAGTGCTGCCCTACCTCCACGTGGCCCTCTCCAGCAGGTCCTATTCCACTTGCTATGGGTGTCTGGGACACAGCAGCACGTTAACTCCTCGTTTCCCAGGTTTCTGCAGCACCTCCATGTTTCTGCTTTCATAGGATTCAGAAAATCGAACAAACACAGAAGACAATGTGGGAAAATAAATGCAACACAACTTTTAAGGCTATGCAAAATTCAAACCATGTTCCAGGCTCCCCAGGTTTACCAGGCTTACCAGGTTTTGCAAATCCTAGTAAGGATCCCACCCTTCAGGAATCCTATCCCGGGGTTCAGCAACAGAGAGACCCAGGAGCTCTGGGATTTATCAGCAGGAATTAGCTGCCTCCCAGGCTCTGTGCCCTTCTGACTACTCCCAGCAGCCATGGGATAAAATTTCAGACATTTTCTCTGTTAGATAGCTCTTCTTTGTAACACACATCCCAAACTCCGTGTCCACGTGGTTTCTCTCCCCCGCGGATTCACAGCCAGCAGCACCTCTGAGCTCCCACACCTCCCCAGACCCACAGGCACCGGTGGAAAACAACCCCCAGCCACCTCCCTTGGCCTGGGAGGGCTGTTCCACAGCCTCCTCCTCCCACCACGCCCCGGGGCAGAGCTGGGGGTCCTGCCCTGCCCCAGGGGGCTGGCAGGGGTGTTTTATATGGAATGCATCACGGAGCCCCTGATGTCCGTGCAGGGCCAGCCGGCCAGCGGCAGGTGTGCCTCCTGCACGTGGCTTTCCTGATGCTTCACCAGGCTCCTCCTGAGCACAAACCTTTTCCTGCAGAGAGGACACTGGAAAAGCCCCTCCCCCGTGTGCCTCCGCTGGTGGTTGAGGAGGTAATCCTTCCTCCTGTAGGTTTTGTCACACTCGGAGCACTTGTAAGGCCTCTCTCCCGTGTGGGTTGTCTGGTGTCTGACGAGCCACGAGTGGCAAACGAAGCTTTTCCCACAGTCGCTGCAAATGTAGGACTTGCCCCGGCCCTGGCTCTGCTGCTGGTGGGCAGGGCTGCCCCGGGCTGGGGGGGGATCCCAGCAGGCTCCAGAGGTGTCCATGGGGAAGTTCTCCTCGTTTTCAGCAGGTTCCTCCCCGCCCAGGTCCTGGTCCCAGAGCCTGGCTGTGCCCGCGGGGGTCTGTCCCCCCTGGCAGGGGGCAGGGGCAGCTCCCGGCCCCATTCCCTTCTCTCCCAGCTGGGGGTGCAGCAGAGGGAACACCCTCTCACACGTGGGGCCTGGAAACATCTCCCCTTGTCCCTGTGGGGCCTGGGGCTGGTCCTGCTGCGGGGAGTTTCTCTCACACTTGGACACACACGGCCTCTTTTCCTGAGCACTAAAGAAATCCAAGTGCTCACCAAACCCTCGGTCGTACCCGTTCCCAGTGCTGTTTGTTTCCATCATTTCTGAATTCCACTGACTGTCCCATGTCACTCCAGGGCTGGGATCCTTGGGAAACCTCTCTCCTGGCCTTCCTGGTGCCTCTGAGTCACAGGTAGTGCTCTCAAAACATTCTGCTGGAGGGTCCCTCTTCGTGTTTTCATCTGAAACACAGAGATTTTGGAGTCTTTTAACTCAGGAATCCCCTTGGGAATGTCCCTCCCAGCCCACAGCCACATCATTAATACTGAGTGGGGGAACAAGTACCAGTGTCCACTAAAACAAAATCTCCAGGAAAACAGAAAGACTTTTTTCCAATTATATTTTTTTAAAATCTACATTAAAAAATCTCCGCTGCAATGTCTTAGATTCACCTTCTCACTCGGATGTCTGAAGTGGGAGGTCTGAGCTCCCTGACAGAGGGGACAGTCACACCTTGGTACTCCCTATTCCAGTGCTAAACCACCCTCTGGGTGAAGAACCTTTCCCTAAAATCCAGCCTAAACCTCCCCCATCGAGCTTATCAGAAATACTGTCTGACCCCAGAAATACTGTCTGACCCCAGGAAATGTTTTTAATGAACAGCCTTGGAAACTCATTTTTCTTGCCTGAACAACAACCCAAGTGGAGTAAGATTTTTGTTATTGAGCCTTCAAAGAAAGTTACTGACTGGAATTGTGGCCAGGATAGAAAATTACCATGACTAAAGCCCACTGTCCTGTCACTCTATAAACAGCAGTGCAAAGTGAGATCCTTGAAGCTCCCAATTCCCAGAAGATCAGGGAATGTGTGTGTCCCAAACACCCATAGCTGGATGGCCATGGAGCCAACCAAAGACTGTTGATTAACACACTGTGAGAAAGAACAAGATCTGGCTGCAGAAGGGGCCTTGCAGAGACAGGGCAGTACTTTTCTGGGACAAACATCCTTGTTGTAGTTCCTGGAGATAAGCACAGCAGGAATGAGGCCAAGGAGTGGCCATGGACTGTAAAGGGGGATCAAGACATCCAAAGACCCCCAAAGCCTCTGATTCATTTCCAGAAAGGCCTGAAAAAAATGGACTGCGCATGAGAAATAATTTGCATGGAAACCCATCAGGACATGGGCCACCACTGACCATGTCCCCAAGTGCCACGTTCACAGGGCTTTGATATCCCTCCAGGAATGGGGACTCCACCCCTGCCCTGGGCAGCTGTGCCAGGGCTGGACAGCTGTTTCAGGGAAGAAATTTCCCCAATATCCAACCTGACCCTCCCCTGGCACAGCCTGAGGCCGTTCCCTCTCCTCCTGTCCCTTGTTCCCTGGGAGCAGAGCCCGACATCCCCCCGGCTCCAACCTCCTTCCTGGGAACTACAGGGAGCCAGAAGGTCCCCCCTGAGCCTCCTTTTCTCCAGGCTGAGCCCCCCCAGCTCCCTCAGCTGCTCCTGCTG
>NW_016690465.1:509298-512684 GCF_001604755.1 Lepidothrix coronata
TCAGCCCATCAATCCCATGGATCCAGCCTGTCCAGATCCCTCTGCAGAGCCTTCCTGCCATCCAGCAGATCCACAATCCCACCCTGGTGTCCTCTGCAAACTGCCTGAGGATGGCCTCAATTCCCTTGTCCAGATGGTTGATAAAGACATTAAACAGAGCTGGCCCCAGTACTGAGCCCTGGGGACACCACTGGGGACTGGCCACCAGCTGATGTCACTCCCTTCCCCACCACGCTCTGGGCCCAGCCCTCAGCCAGGTTTTTATCCAGGTAAAAGCAGCACAAACTTGATCTGTGCTGCCTAAGCACAGCTCTGGGCTTGCCTGAACACAAGCCCAGACCAGCACCTCAGCAGCTTTAGGCCAGCTCGAGGAGGAAGGAGCCTCTTCAGCTGACAGAACTCGACATTTTTGTGCCCAAATATTAACCAGCAGGCTGAGGTTTGTCCCAGTTTTTTGTTGCTTACACTACAGGGCTGTGACATCTAATATAGCATTAAAAAATACTCTAAACTAGATTTACTGTCCCTGAAATCCCAGCTGAAATCCATCACTGACCTGTACTTGGATCTGCAGAGATTTCCTCCTTCTCCAAGTGCTGCTGTTCAGGGCAGCGTGGCTCCTCCTCTTGTTTAATCCACGATGAAACACCCATTGCATAAGTCTGAAATCCTGTTTGTTGGGGGGAGAATTTGCACAACTGAGAAACCCCAGGGAAAGCACGGGAGAATTGGGAATTCACAACAACGGGAGGACACAACACGAGGAGGGGTAAATCCTGCAGTGGGAGTTTTTGCCATGGAGTCCTCCTCACCTGTGTCAGGGTGCCTTGGAATGTCCTCATCCTCGGCCCCTGGCAGCTCCCTGGCATCCACCTCGTTGCCTTTCCTGGTCTGACTGGATGCCTCAGGATCACAAAACGTTTGCTCTGCTAAAGGAGAAAATCCAGGAGAAGTGTGTTGTGCCTCCATAAACTCGGGATTGCACAAGGCTGAAACCTGCTCTGGGTTTGGGCTTGGTTTTCCCCCAGGCCAAGCTCCCATAAGCCCAGTTTCTTAAGGAAACCTGATGGGAAAGTCTGAAAATCCATACAATTCCAGTGGAGCCAACAGGCAGCGTTGATACCCTTTGTGAAGAGTGCGGAAAATCTGCAAAGCAGGGCAGTTTATTTGTAAAACAAAGAGGTTCCAAGCGGGAGGGCCAAGAACAGGCCCCTGGGCTGGGTGGCCTCCCCGAGGGGTCCATGGGCTCACTCCTGTAACCAGGAAAACCCCAGAAGGGAAGGAAGGAGGGAAAAGGCACCTGAAGGCTCTGGATCTGCAGGAATAGAGGCACTGCCAGAGGAGTGGAGCTGAGGAGCTGCTGCAGCTGCTCCAATTCCCCCCGAGCCAGAACAGCCGGATCCTGCCTCCAGGCTCCAACCACAGGCTGGAACACTGACTTTGCCTCCTCCAAGTTAACCCATTGTCCCCAAAAAGTGACTGATTTGCACTAAATATTTAACCAGTTTAGATTTATCGACTTGAGGGAAGCAAAGTAAGGAATTTAGGGGAGAGTGAAACATCTCCTGCTTGGATAAAAACCAGCCAAACTCCAAAAGTGCCACGAGAAGGGAAAGAGGCAACACCAGCCCTCACCTGTCGGGGCTGCTGGCAAGTCTGCTCAACACTTCTAAAAGATCTGGAATACAAGAAAAGAGGTGGGGAAGAAAACCCCACATAACTTGGAATTTAATCCCTCTGGTTCATTTTCTCTCCCAGGTATGCAGTTACTCACCTGGGCAGGGCTCTCCAGGAGCTTCTCCAGCCTCCTCCTCCTCCTCCTGAACCGCAGTGCACAACTCCTCCTCTTGCTTAATCTGGATTATGCTGTCTTCTGTCAATGGGAACCACTGTTATTTTAATTCCATACCTAACTAATTCCAATTCTCAGCCCATCCCAGGCAGAGCTGCTCTGTTCCAGCTCACATTCCAGAGAACACCTCACTCCAGTTCCAGTTCCCGCTGACCAAGGTCTCTTGAACAGACCTAAAATGTTGGCTGCAAAACCCTCAGCAGATATTTGAGCCTCAGAAACACATAAAACTGTCATGCAAGTGAAAACATGTTCTCCACGGCCCCAGGAGAGGACAGAGCCACTGCAATTCTTGTTCTTAAGTTTAGTTTCTCTCTTGGCACCACTGGAGTTCTGTCACTTCCTTTTCAGTCCCTCTCAGTGAAACCGATCACAGAAACACTGGTGAGAAGAGTGTTCTTAGAGAATAAGTAATGAAATTCACGGAAAAAAGAAAACTAAAGTCTGTAGAATTATTAAGGGAAAGCAGAAGGGCCAGTGCTCTGCACCTTTACAGAATCCCAGAATGGTTTGTGTTGGAAGGCACCTCAAAGCTCATCTCATTCCACCCCTTGCCATGGGCAGGGACACCTTCCACTAGCCCAGGTTGCTCCAAGCCCTGTCCAGCCTGGCCTTGGACACTTCCACAACCTGATCAATGAGCTAGAGGAACACTTCACACGTGTTTAAAACCAACTACATTGTGCATGTTTGTGCACAATGGAATGAAAAATCCTCTTGCCAGCCAGACTTCAGACTGGAAAACCAAAATCCATCCTGCTTTGCCTGGCAGTGCAGACCCGGCCCAGGCCCAATCCAAGGGGACAGAGGGAGTGCAGCTCAGCAACCAGGAGAGGGAAAAGAAGGGAATGATGGAGCGTCCTGGGAAGGCTGGGGGATGCCTGAGAGCTACGTTTGGAAGATCTCACTCAGCACAGCGAGCACCTTGGAGACAGGCTGGTCATTGAATCATGGAATTGTTGAGGTTGGAAAAGGCCTTGGAGATTATCAAGTCCAACCATCCCCAGCACTGCCAAGGCCACCACTGGCCCATGTCCCCAAGTGCCACATCCACAGGGCTTTGAAATCCCTCCAGGGATGGGGAGGGCAGCCTGTGCCAGGGCTGGGCAGCCCTCTCCAGGAAGAAATCGTCCCAGTATCCAACCTGACCCTCCCCTGGCACAGCCTGAGGCCGTTCCCTCTCCTCCTGTCCCTTGTTCCCTGGGAGCAGAGCCCGACCCCCCCCCGGCTCCCCCCTCCTGTCAGGGACTTGTGGAGAGCTCCAGGTCCCCCCTGAGCCTCCTTTTCTCCAGGCTAAAAAACGCACCCAAACCGTGGACGTCCCCCAAACCCGGCGGGTGCCCCACGTCCCCCCCTCACCCGCCCCGTCCCCACTCACCGCTGCCGTTCTCCGCGGGATCCCCGCTCCGCTCCCGGTCCCCGCCGCCCGCCGGGGCCTGGGCGTTGTGTCCGGCACCGTCCGGGCCTGCGGAGGGGGGCGGGTGAGGGTCGGCCGGGGTGGAGGCACCGCGGGGTCCCGTCTGCCCCCCCCCCG
>NW_016690465.1:512927-514269 GCF_001604755.1 Lepidothrix coronata
GACACCGGGCACCGACACCGGGCACCGGGCACTGGGAACCGGGCACCGACACCGGGCAC
Source organism: Lepidothrix coronata (assembly GCF_001604755.1). Lineage (NCBI taxonomy): Eukaryota > Metazoa > Chordata > Aves > Passeriformes > Pipridae > Lepidothrix > Lepidothrix coronata. The sequence goes on from NW_016690465.1 coordinate 512,987, forward strand.
CGGGCACCGACACCGACACCGGGCACCGAAACCGGGCACTGGGAACCGGAACCGGGCACCGACACCGGCACCGGCACCGGCACCGGCCCCGCAGCGCCCCCTGCCGGCCCGCCCCGCCCCGCGGCGCCCCCCGGCGGGAGGGCGCGGAGTCGGGAGGCACCGGGAGGGAGCGGGAATGGGAGGGATCGGGGTCCCCTCAGGGCTGTGAGGGACCTGGGATCCCCTCAGGGCTGTGAGGGATCGGGGTCCTCTCAGAACTGTGAGAGATTTGGGTCCACTAAGAACTGCCAGACATCAGGGTCCACTCAGAGCCGTGAGGGATCGGGGTCCTCTCAGAACCATGAGGGACATGGGATCCCCTCAGAGCTGTAAGGGATTGGGGTCCTCTCAGAACTGTGAGACATTTGGGTCCACTAAGAACTACCAGGAATCAAGGTCCACTCAGAGCCGTCAGGGATCGGAGTCTACTCAGAGCCACGAGAGATCAGGGTCCCTTCAGAGCCATGAGGGACCTGGAATCCTCTCAGAGCTGTGAGGGATTTGGGTCCACTCAGAGCTGTGAGGGACACAGGATACTCTTAAAACTGTGAGGGAATGGGGTCCACTCAGAGCAGTGAGAGATAGAGGTCCCCTCACAGCCATGAGGGATCAGGGATCCTCTCAAAACTGTGAGGGATTGGGGCCCACTCAGAGCCATGAAGGACCTGGCTTTCCCAGAGTGCCCTGAAGGATAAATTCCCCACAGAGCTGTGACAGCACAGGTTCCCCGAGCAATGAGGGATCAGGGTCCTCTCAGAGCTGTGAGGGAACAGGATCCCCTCAGACCCATGAGGGTGCAGGATTCCCTCAAGCCATGGGAACACAGGGTCCTCTATAATCATGGGGACTCGGGATCCCCTCAGAGGTGTGAGGGTCTGGGCTCCCCTCAGAGCTGTGGGGACTTGGAATCTCCTCAGCCCTGCTCCTGCTCCATCAATTTGCCGAGGAGGGCCTTAAAAGCTGTTTGGATGTGGCACTTGGGGACATGGGTCAGCGGTGGCCTTGGCAGCGCTGGGGGAGCAGTTGGATTTGATGGTCTCTGAGGCCTTTTCAAACCGCAACAAGTCCCCGATTCTGTGATTCCTGTCAGCATCACTCTACCCGTGCACAGGGACCATTTCTCCTCTTCCTCTCAGTCTTGGAAAAGCAACACATTTCTGTGCCACTTCACATTTGGTCTTGAAATCAGGGTTCAATTTTGCAATTCAAACAACACAAATCTCAAAATAGCTCTGAGATTTGAT
>NW_016690465.1:514749-526699 GCF_001604755.1 Lepidothrix coronata
CAGGGCCTTCCCACCCTCCCAGCCAAGAATTCCTTCCCAATATCCCATCTAACCCTGCCCTCTGGCAGCACAAAGCCTTTGCCTCTACGTTACCCTGCAATTTAGGGACTAAGAACATAACAAAAATTCAGCCATAAAATGAACCAAGTTCTAACCGGAACAAAAACCACGGAGTGTAATTTCCCTTTTTCCTGTACTAAAGCAGCAAATCAGCCAAAATTTTAGGGATAGTTCAAACTCATTTGTTCCTGAGTAAGACCTGACAAAGGGGATTGTGACTGGAAGTTGGTTTCCATATCCAACAAGTAAATCCACAAGGAGATGAAATGCAGAAAGAACCCAACAGCTCCATTGTGAGATGCTGCCGTGACACCATCGGGTCAGAAGGTTGGACCTCTCTGTGAAATTTTGGTGCAAGATGAACTGTTAATTCCTGACTTAACTCGGGGAGGAAAAACTCCACTCAAATCATCTGCCTGTCTGCAGAACCCAGGGATTCCTGGATAACAACACGCTGAAAATGCTCTTCCCAATTGAGTATTTTGCCTGACAACCCAAATTTTACACTGGAACCAGCAAGGATAAGCTTTTCACTGGGAAGCAGAGCTCACGAGGTCATTATTATTTAGGTGTTTTCATGTGTTAATTCTGTTTATTTTCAAACAAAACAGAAATTAAACTTTTTTTTCTTGTGATGGACTTAACCCATCACAACTAAAACACTGACAACGTTTTGCTGGCAGCAGGATCAACGTGATCTGGGCGAGAATTGTATTGTGAGCTTATTTACACCCTATTTTTAGACATTCTCACCCTTCAGGCCTGTTTGCATCTCAGATAAAGACCCAGAAAACAATTCTCCCGCTCACAATATTAAAAAAAAAATTAAAAACAATTAAACCCCACTGTTTTTTTTCTGATTTGAGGACAATTTTTGCCTCTCCATCCATAAGTTATGATACTGCAGACCAGCAGCAGGTAAAATGATTTGAAAAGTAAAAATAGATCAAAAAAAAAAAGCAGCATTTAGAACTTGACAAGTCGAATATTATTTTTATTAAACATCAAGTCCTTACCGCTGCAAATTTAATCAGCACTTTACAAACAGATAGAAAAGAGTTCCCTGCCCTGAAGGCTCACAGGCTGAGTTTAAGAAAATATATAAAATATATAAAATATCGGAACAGTTTAACCAGAACCCACAGAAAACCACTGGGGATCTGATTAGTTTATCCACTTACTGGACAGACCCAAACTGCCTGTCAGGACATGGCAGCAACTGGCCACCCAACCCTGAGATTTGGTATAAATACATGTGTTTGTCTCTGAAATTCAGGAGAGATGGGCTGGAATAGGGAAATGGTGACTCACTGTGCGTCATCTGGGGTATCAAAGGCAGCTTCAAGTGACAAAAGGTGACACTCTCTGTCCTCACAGGTTTGATTTGGGGAAAATAATGGTCAAGTGCAGCAAGAGGGGCTCACCCCACACAGACCTTCTCCAGAGCCATGGGATCCAAGACCTCGGCAGCACTGGGATCGCTGTCCCCGAGGGGATGAGCCAGCCAGCTGCACACTCCCCTTGGAAGACACTTTGGGAGCAGCAAGGGGCAGGACCCAATTAGGGAAGGGACTAAAGCCCAATTAGCGATGAGGAAAACAAGCAGTGGGTTTAGAACAGGTCGAGCAGCAACGTCATCCCCGTGTTTGGGATGTCTCAAACCCTGGGAATTCTAATGGTTTGGGATCTGGTGAAAGCTGATGCCCAGGAACAAAACCCACCCGTATCCCAAGCTCCCAGAAGCGGGAGATGAAGGCAGTCGTGAAGTACAAACCCAAGTGTGAATGGAGAGGCAATTCTCCCCACCCAAGTGGCTGGGAAACCAAACAAGAGGTTTCCTGGCTCGGTTGCACTGGGAACACCACAGAGGTGGCGATGCCACCACAGGGGTGCTCAGAGGTGACAAGACCAGAGCAAATTCCCCTCAGTTACTGCAGTGCAAATCCAGAGGCTCCAGCGGAGCGTGTCCTGGTCCACATCAGAACAACCCCAAGCAGAACGTGGCCTTGTCACCCTCATTCACAGCAAAGTGAATCCGATTTCAAGCATAAAACCACCCAAAGGTCAAGGATGAAAACTGCAAACAGAGAGCCATGTGTGAGGGCAAAATCATCAAACAGAGCCAATAAGGTTGGCAAAGACCTCTTGGACCATGGAGTCCAACCATTCCCCAGCACTGCCGAGGCCACCACTAACCCATGTCCCCAAGTGCCACACCAACATGGCTTTGAAATCCCTCCAGGGATTGGGACTCCACCCCTGACCTGAGCACCTCTGCCAGGGCAGAGCCCTTTTCAGGGAGAAATTGTCCCAATTTCCAACCCAAACCTCCTCTGGCACAACTCGAGGCTGTTTCATCCAAGCAGGGATCAGCCTCCTGGAGTGTCCCTCCCCACTGTGCAGTGACTGACAGTGGAGAGGTGACAACACGACACAAGGGGCTTCAGAAAAAACATCCAAGATTTAGCCACAGCAAGGAAAACGCCATCAAAACCATTATTATTGGGAATAACAGAGCCAACCCAGCTCACTGGTGACTTCCCTAAGCAGCTCCACTGCTCTGGAGCACAGCTCTCCTGAGGGTGCAGCCACCAAACAGGAGAAATCCCAGGAGAAGAGCAGGTGTGCTCTGGAGGGCACAGGACAGGAGCCAGAGGGAGTGGAGCCTTCTGGGCTCACACACATCCAACAGAAATCCTTCCCTGGGAGGGTGGGGAGGCCCTGGCACAGGTTGCCCAGGGAAGCTGTGGCTGCCCCATCCCTGGAAGTGTCCAAGGCCAGGTCGGAGCAACCTGGGATAGTGGAAGGTGTCCCTACCCAAGGCAGGGGGTGGAACTGGATGATCCTTAAGGTCCCTTCCAGCCCAAACCATTCCATGACTCTGCCACAGCAGTTTGTCCCGCTTGTCTGAAGGCTCATTCCTGGATTCCTTCAGCTCCTGCTGTGCTCCACTCACCAGGCACAGCCCTGTGCTGTGTCCCCCTCTCTGTCTCCCCTTTCCCAGGCTGCATTCCGTCTCTCCCAGTATGGAAGTTCTCCCCTCTCTGCTCTGGACCAGATCCCTGACAGCCACATTCCTTTCCAACCTGGCCTTGGACACTTCCAGGGATCCAGGGGCAGCCCCAGCTTCTCTGGGCAACCTGTGCCAGGGCCTCCCCACCCTCACAGCCAAGAATTCCTTCCTGATCTCTAATCCTAAAAATCAAACCTGTTACATTTTCTCTCAGTTACTTCCCCTGAACCTGCTTCTCCTGGGATCTGAGAAGTTCCCTCCAAGCAAACCAGGACCATCCCTTGTGACAGCCTCTGCCTGGTGACAGCACCACACGACCCTCATACCCCGGGATTGAAGCTTTAACTCGTCTCTTGCCTGTATCTGGATCTTCTGGGATCTCTCTGGAAGCCACCTCGTCCTCACTGCAGGGCACTTCCCCTCCCTGGAGCCGGGACAGGAGGGCAGGTTCAGACATGGCATCGTCTGACAAGGAACAGAGACAGGAATGTTTCTGTGCTGCATCCACAGGGAGGAACACACTCCTGGAACCAGATCCCTTGGCTACAACACCCGGGCTGGCAGCACGAAGAGCCCTTTGTGTGGCTCACCAGGAGACAGTGGCTTCCATGCCGGCAGCCAGCCCTACTCCAACCGGGAAGGACCCCGTGGGCCGAGGGAAGGGGCCTGTGCTGGCACCGGGCACGCAGGTGACCGATGGGACAGGGTGGGACACACACCGGCCTCTCCGTGTTCCCACAGATCTGCTTCCCAGGTGTGGGAAAGCCTCCCCAAACCCAGCCAGTCTGGAAGTGCCGATAACTGACGGGAGCAGCGACACTCACCCGGCAGGACCAGGGTTTGGCTCTTCCCTGCCAGCACCTTCCTGCACAGCTCCCTCTGCCACTCCTCCAGGTTCTCCCACTCCTGAGCTGAAAAGCCGGTGGTGTCATTTTCCAACACCAGGGTCGGGGCCTGCAATCCCAAAAGCCACACGCTCAGCACTGCGCCTGGAACACCGAGAATCCTCCTTCCTATTCATCCCAGCCACCAGGCATCAGGGAAAGAAAATTCCTGCCTTGGGGAATCCCCCGGCCACAGAGAGTAACGGCTCTTTGCTAATCCTTGGGGGCTCAATTGGGAATTCCACAATATTCTTACTTCCCCCTGTGTGGAGTCTGGTCCTACTGGGAATCTCAGAGTTGGGAAGAACCTCCCGTTTTTGGTGGAAACATGTCAACCCGCCCTTTTGTAGGGAAAACCAGCCCAATGCAACAATACACAGGAGCGATTGCTCCCTGCTTGGAGCCTCTGCATCCCGGCAGGATCCGTGGAATGACTTCCACGGGGGAAGGCTGCCGGGCAGACCCGAGGAGCAGAGCAGGGCGTGTGTCCCCCAGACCCCTTAGAGACCCTTCTGTTACCTTGGGGACCTCCCCGCCCGGGGGCAGCCGCAGCACCCAGAAGTTCCTGTTCTTCAGCAGGTTCTCCATGTTCTCCAGGCGCCGCTGGAGCTGCCCGTACTCCCGGACGAGGTTGCCCAGCGCCGTCCACTTGCTCTCCAGCTGGTTCCCCAGCTCTCCCATCACTTTCTCGTGTTCCAGGTCCTTCTTCTCGGCGTTCCCGGCGCGGTGCTCCAGGCTGAGCAGGCGGGACGCGTGTGCGGCCACGCTCCGCTCCAGCGCCTGCACGGCCCCCACCACGGTCCACAGCGAGATGCTGCCGCCGTCCAACAGCTCCATCCCCGCCCCGGCACGGACGGAGCCCCGGGAGAGGCTGCGGCACCGGAGCTGGGGGAAGGAGGGAGCGGCTCGGCCGCCGCACAACGGGGCCGCTCCGGTGCGACCCGGCCCGGCCCTCCCGCACCGGACCCGGGGCCCGCCCTTCCCCGCCGGTGCCCCGCCGTCCCGCACCGCCGTCCCGCACCGCCGTCTTCTCTTGCCGCCAACAAGCGCCGCTTCCGCTTCCTCCTCCTCTTCCTCCCCCGCATCCTCCTCCTCTTCCTCCACCGCCACAGCGGCCCCCGCCGGCCGGAGCCCCGCGGTGATCGACAGCTGTCAGTCACCGAGACGGGGCTGAGCGCGGGGGCAGCAACCCCGCCGGGGGTTCCGCTGCAGCGGCGCTTCCCCAGGGGATCCCAGGAGGGGTCTGACCAGGAGGGACCACAGTGGGGCATCTGGTGCCACCTCCCTGCCCCAGCAAGGGCCATCCCAGAGCACATGGCACAGGATCGTGTCCTGATGGTTCTGGAATATCCCCAGGGAGGAGACTCCACCCCCTGCCTGGACAATCTGTTCAGTGCTCGGTCACCGCACAGGAACAAGTTCTTCCTCGTGTCCAGGTGGAACTTCCCGGGCATCAGTTCCTGCCCGTTCCTGCTGTGCCATTGCTGGGCCCCCCCCGAGCAGAGCCTGGTCCATCCTGTGCCCCCTCCCTGCAGCCCCTGACAGACACTGGGGAGGTCCCCTCTCAGTGTCCCCTCTGGAGGCTGAACAGCCCCAGCTCCCTCAGCCTGTCCCGGTCACAGAGATGCTCCATCCCTTCAGCACCTCCACAGGAGAATTATTTTCCAGGAGCTCCATGTCCCTCTTGTCCCGAGGAGCCCAGACCCATGCCACTGATCCCAACCCTTTGGAATCTGCCACTCAGCCAGTTCCCGATCCGCCCCACTGCCCATTCAAGCAAGGAGCATCCCTCGAGCTGGATGTTGTGCGGGTCCCCCGGGAGCCACTTGGCCACTTCGGAGGGACCCCGGGACCCCGCCCCGGACCCTCCCGGGCTCCGCCTCCGGGGAGTGTCCCGAGCCGGGCCCTCCCGCAGAGAGCAGCGCGGGGCCATGGCGGAGCTCCGGGAGCGCCTCGAGGCGCTCGAGCGAAGGATGGAGCGGGCGGAGGCGGCGCTGCGGAATCGAATCCCCCCGGCCCTGCGGCTCCGCACGGTGAGAACCGGGATGGAGGGGCCGGGGGCACCCCGAGAGGGGCCGGGGGGACGCGACTGTGGGGCTGGGGGCGCTTAGGGGGGTGGTGCGGGGCGAGGAGGGTTGGGAATGGGTCGGAGGGGTCACTTATGGGACCATTGTGGGGGCTGGAGGTGAGCTGGGGGGAACTTTGAGAGGTGATGGAGGTCGAGGAGTGCTGGAATTGGGTCGGGAGGGCACTTAGGGGGCTGATGTGGGGCTGGGGGGGGCTGGGGGTGAGCTGGGGGGCGCTTAGGGGATGGTGGGGGACGAGGAGGACTGGGATTGCGCCGGGGGGGTCACTTATGGGGTTATTGTGGGGCTGAAGGGTTGCTTGGGTGGTGGGAGTGGGCCGGGGGGCACTTAGGGGATGGTGGGAAGTTGAAGGGGAGCCTCGGGGAGGAGGCCGTGGGGCTGTTTAGGGTTTGGGAGCGGCTTGGGAGGCTCCTTAGGGGACTGAGGTGGCTCTTAGGAGACTGAGGGTGAATCTGGGGGGCTGCCTACGGGGCTGGGGGCTGGTTGGGCGTCTCCTGAGGGGGCTGCGGTGGGTTTCAGGAGACCGGGGGTGAATCCCGTGGGCTGCTGGGAGGTGGGATCTTTATGGGGATGGGAATAAGCACGGGGCATTCCTTAGGGGGTCTTTTGAGGGGCTGCTTTTGGGGCTGTTGAAGGTCTGAGGGGGGTGTCCGGGGGTCTGGGAGCTGCCCTCTCCCACATGCCAGCCCTGCCGCAGGTGCCGGTGCGGTTCGAGGAGGTGGCGCTGCAGTTCAGCCCGCGGGAGTGGGACACCCTGGACGAGGGACAGCGGGAGCTCTACCGGAGCGTCATGGAAGGCAACTACGAGATGCTGGTGTCCCTGTGTAGGCTGTGCTTGCCCCGGGGAGCTCTCTCGGGGTCGCTTTTCTGCCTCTTTGCCTTTCACTGGGATCTCTCCAGCTCTCAAATGATCCTCTCCATTCCCTGTCCCCTCCGGCAGCGGTTGGAGCTTGGCAGGGATGCGCAGGAAGGGTTAGTAAGTGCTCGGTGCCTTTTCCTCGTGGAGAACAGGGCCGCTGAACCCCCTGGGTTGAAATTCCCTCTTTTCAGCCCAGGAATTCACTCTTCTGTGTTCATCCAGATCCTTGTGTGGTAGTGAGACAGGCTGTGGAGCTGCAGGAGGCGTAGACTCACAGAATCATGGAATTGCTGAGGTTGGAAAAGGCCTCTGAGATCATTAAGTCCAGCCGTTCCCTCAGAACTGCCAAGGCCACCACTGACCCAAGTCCCCAAGTGCCACATCCACGTGGCTTTTAAATCCCTTCAGGGATGGGGAGGGCAGGCTGTACCTGGGCTGGACAGCCCTTCCCAGGAAGGAATTTTCCCAATATCCAACTTGAACTTCCCACTGAGGTTGTTTCCTCTCATCCTGCTCATCCTGTCCCTTGTTCCCTGGGAGCAGAACCCGACCCCCCCCCCGGCTCCCCCCTTCTGTCAGGGGGTTGCAGAGCCAGAAGGTCCCCCCTGAGCCTCCTTTTCTCCAGGCTGAGCCCCCCCAGCTCCCTCAGCTGCTCCTGCTGCTCCAGCCCCTTCCCAGCTCCCTTCTCTTCCCTGCACACGCTCCAGCCCCTCCATGTCCTGTACTGGAGTCCCCAGAACTGCCCCCAGGATTGGAGGTGGTGCCTCAGCAGTGCCAGCACAGGGATGGGAACTGCTTGGTGCTCCTGATCAAACGTCCAGTCAGGAGCCTCAACAATTCCCTTCCCGTTTTTTGGGGTATTTTCCTATCTGTGAGGTAAATTTCTGGGATAATGAGGGATTCTGATGCAGGGATGGATCAAGGACGGATTTTCTTGCAGTTGTTCCTGAGGGGCTGTCCCAGGCTGCTTTCCATATTCCTCTGTGAGCTCTGCCTGCTGTTTCCTGTCTGTGTCCGTAACTCCTGTCACTGTCCCACTTGGAGAAGTTTCCTGGGCTGGGTCTGGCTCTGTGTTGCCCAGCTGTGGGTGCACCCACAGAGTCCCTGTCCCATCGTGTCCCTGATGTCTGTCCTGCTCTTGCCCAGACTGTGCCCTGTCCAAGCCTCATCTGCTAGTCTGGCTGGAAAGAGGAGAAGAGCCGAGCACGATGATGGAATCAGAGCCAGAGGCAGCGGATGTGTCCCCAGAGCCGGCTGTAGGTGTGTGACACTGGGGTTTTTCCATGCCAGGAGCTCCTGGCTGCTCACCAGGACCATGGTTGTCCCTGCCCTCAGCCCCAGGGACTCAGAATCCCAGAATCCCAGACTGGTTTGGGTTGGAAGAGACCTTAAAGCTCATCTTGTTCCAACCCCATGCCATGGGCTGGGACACTTTCCATAGACCAGGTTGCTCCAAGCCCCGTCCAACCTGGCCTTGGACACTCCCAGGGATGGGGAGGTGTCCTGTGATGGCTGTGACAGCCTGTGCTGGGAGAGGTCACGGGGAACACACGCTGGGACACATGGATAGCTTGGAACCCCCCTGCCCCAGCAGCAGCTGCGTGTGAGGGATCTGACGGCCTGTGGGATGGGATCCTGTGCTGGCTCATCAGAGCTCCCCACTGACTCCTGGGGAATCCAAGTGTCCTTGTCCTCCACAGAGCTGGGCCGCCCGAGCTGCTCCAGAGGTGATGGGATGCTGGGGGCAAAGACAACAGAGCCTGGTGAGGGGAGCTGCAGGGAGCCAGAGGAGAGCGGGAACCTGGTGGAGGAAAGCGGGAACTTGGTAGAGGAAAGTGGAAACCTGGCAAAGGAAGGTGGGAAGCCATCAGAGGAAAGTGGGAAGCCATCAGAGGAAAGCGGGAAGCCATCAGAGGAAAGCGGGAAGCCGGCAGAGGAAAGTGGGAGCCCAGCAGTCCCGGAGAACTGCAGCACACGTGAGTGCCTGGCAAACCCCACTGCTGCTGCGAGGGGTCCTGGACCCCTGCCCAGCTGTTTCTTACCCACCTTCATTGCTCCTCCTGCCCTCACAGCCCCCATCCCTCTGGAAGCTGCTGTCCCAGGGGATCTCAGCCAGCCATCCCCGGCCCCTTCCCATCTGCTCTCTGCCTGCTGTTGGGAAGCAGCGGATCAGAACCAGTCTCCATCACCTCCCACTGCAGCAGGTACTGGGGCAGAACCTTTATCCCTCCTTGGGACTTTCTTCAGGCCTGGGGCTTCCAGGAAAGGGCTCTGGCAGCAAATCCTGTTGCCAGCCTTGAAACCCTTTAGGATGGGGCACAGCCTGCCTGGACAAGCCCTTTTGTGGCTTCAGACTTCCTTGTCCTACCTGGGTGGTGTTTGCCACCTCAAACTACCCCTGGGTTATCTGCAGAGGTGAGCTATGGCTGTTCCTGGCTTTTGCACAGTGCAGGGATTGGGCTGGAAGAGGAGAGCAGGGCTGGGATTTGTGCTGGCCGCTGGCTGGGAATGGGTTGGGAAGTGAGGGAGGGTGGGAGCAAAGCTTTTTGCTGTTCATGCCTCAAAACCATGTGGAAAAGTGATGTTTGGGCTGTGACAAATTCCCAGCAGACACCGAGGTGGGGATCCCAATGGAGGTGCCACAGGAGGAGGTCACTGCGGAGAAGCCGATAGTGCCTGGAACATCCTCAGAGGGTCCGGAAGAGGAGAAGGGTCTGGAACAGGAAGATGTGAAAGATTCAGGGAATGTTGGCCAAGGTCCAGCGGCTGACGTTCCCAAAGGACCAGGAAAGGTAGATTCTGGCCCAGAAAAGCCGGAGAAGGGCTCCTGTGTGGGCCGGCCGGCGGGCTGCCAGCGAAATGCCACCCGGGAATTCTACTCCTGCCCCATCTGCAGCAAACGCTTCCTGCTGAAGATCAACTTCCTGATCCACCAGTGCAGCCACAGCAGCTCGGTGCCCTACGTCTGTGTGCACTGCGACTGCAAGTTCATGTCCAAGAAGAAAATCAGGCGGCACCTCCGGGCCTGGGCGGCCAGCGGGACGTGCCAGCCCTCGGAGCCGGAGCCACGTCCCAGCCGGACACCGTGTCCGACCTCCCAGCCCCAAACACAGGTGGCCAATGGGACATGCCAGCCCCCGGATGCTCAGGTGTGTCCCAGGCAGGTGCCGTGCCCGACGTCCCAGCCCCAGGCCTTGGTGCCCTACGGGACCAGCCAGCCCTCGGAGCCAGGGGTGTGTCCCAGCCAGGTGCTGTGCCCGACATCCCAGCCCCAAATATGTGTGGCCAGTGGGACCTGCCAGGGCTCAAAGCCAGAGGAGTGTCCCAGCTGGACACCGTGCCCAACGTCCCAGCCCCAAACCTGGGCAGCCAACAGGACCTGCCACCCCTCAACGCCAGAGGCGCATCCCAACCAGGTGCTGTGCCCAACATCCCAGCCCCAAACCTGGGCAGCCAACGGGCTGTGCCAGCCCTCGGAGCCAGAGGTGTGTCCCAATCAGACACCGTGCCCACCATCCCAGCCCCAAGCCTGGGTGGCCAACGGGACCTTCCAGGCCTCAAAGCCGGAGGCGTGTCCCAGTCACACACCCTGGCCAACATCCAAGCCCCAAACCTGGGCAGCCAGTGGGATCTGCCAACCCCCGAATCAGCCAGAGGTGTGTCCCAGTCAGACACCGTGCCCGGCCTCCCAGCCTCAAGCCCTGAGCAGGGACCGTGGCACGGTGTGGGAGAAGCCCAGCCCTGCCAAGTGCCCGCTGTCCCCTGGGAAAATGCTGTACACGTGCAGCGAGTGCCTGGAGAACTTCTCCAGCCAGAGCTTTCTGACGGTGCACCAGCGCCAGCACTCCGGCCGCCACCTCATCCTGTGCCCCTGCTGCAACTGGAGCTTCACCTGCATCTCCGACTTCGTCCGGCAGCACTGGGCACACGGCGGTGTCCGGCCCCACCAGTGCGGGATCTGCCAGAAGACCTTCAAGAGGCTCTACCACCTCAAGGTGCACCGCAGGACCCACATGCGGCAGAACCGGCCGCTCCCCCGCGCCGACCCGGTGCCCATCCCGGCGGGAACCGTGCCAGGAGACGGGGTGGGAAGCCAGGGTGTGACCTCCAAGGGGTGCTGTGCTGCTGCTGGACCTTGAGGGGTCCTCCCGGGAGTGGGGGGCTGCTCTTGGACCTCAGGGTGTACTCTCAGGGATGGGAAGCTGCTGTGGGACCTTGAGGTGTCCTCTCAGGGATGGGAAGCTGCTGTGGGACCTTGAGGTGTCCTCTCAGGGATGTAATGTTGCTGATGGACTTTGAAGTGTCCTTTCAAGAATGCTGCTGATAGACCTCGAGGTGACCTTCCAGGAATGAGATGCTGCTGATGGACCTTGAAATGACCTCCCAGAGATGGGAAGCTGCTTATGGACTTTGAGGTGTCCTCCTGGGCACAGGAAGCTGCTGCTAGACTTTGAAGTGTCCTCCCAGGGATGGGAAGCTGCTGTTGGAACTTGACGTGTCCTGCGGGGAATGGGATGCCACTGCTGAACCTCAAAGTGACCTCCTGGGACTGGGAGGTCACTGCTGGACCTTGAAGTGACCTTCTGGGGATGGGAAGCTGCTGTGGGCCTTCTACTCTCCTCCCCTCTACCTCTGCAACCTCTCCGACTCTCCTGCCCCCAGGGTGGAGGGAGCCCACCCTACCCACACTTGGGGGGCTCCTTGTTTCCACCCTACCCACACTTGGGGGGCTCCATCATGCTCCTTGCCATGATGGAGCAGGTGGGATGCCAGGAGTGGGTCCCTGTTCTGGAGAATGCCAATAGATGCTGTAGAAACCAGAATGCTGAATGTGGATTCCTTGGGGGGCTCTGGGAGGGTCCTGCTGGGCCTGGTGGTGAGGGGCACCAGGAATGGCAGTGGGGGTGTCCCGGTGGGATGGGATGGGGTGAGGGAAGAGTGAGAATGGAGCACAGGGTGGGGCTGTCATCTGGTGCTGGGGGGCTGCAGCTGCAGTCCCAGTCTGAGATGGGGATGGGATGGGATGGGATGGGATGGGATGGGATGG
>NW_016690465.1:527992-547135 GCF_001604755.1 Lepidothrix coronata
CTCATGACACAGCTCCGTCTGTAGGAGCTCTGGACCCTGCCAGGCTCTCCTGGAGCACCGGTGGGGCTTGGGGGGGGATGCAGTTGGGATCCCTGTGGTGGAGCCTCCCGTGCTTCCAGGTGCCAGCGGTGGGCGAGGGTGAGGCGACCGTTCTGCCCGAGCAGGAATGGGGGAACACGGACAACCAGGAGCTCCACGGGATTGCTGTGAAGGGGAATTATGAGGCCACGGTCCCTCTCGGGGAGGATCAGTCAGATCATGTCAGAGGCATCATCATCCCTGGGCTGATCCAGCTCCCGAGCCCTCCCCATGTGGAATGTGGGGGGATTCCAGGTAACTTGTGCTGAAGCTGATGTTCCTGCACCATTTTTTTTTTCTGGGATATGGGCCATACATGGACCACCAGGCAGGGATTTGCTGCAGAGAGTCCTAAATTTTAGCTCTGATTAATTTTGGGCTAAAATTTTAGAGGCAGAGTGTTGGACAGACACTTCCTGGGAAATCCTGTGCCTGGTTTGACTGACTCTGTCCTGTGTGATTGGATCATCCTGAGAGCCCAAGCCTTCCCTTTGGCTGAGCCTCACCATCAGTGTTCATCCATCACTCCCTCCTTCCCAGGGCCTGGAGATGCCGATTCCAAATCCACGCTGCTGCCACCAGATGAGGAGAGGGAGGATCCCGGGATCCCTGAGCTGCCAGAGAAGGGAGCGGTGATGGGACAGCTTGGTGACGGTGAGTGACAGTGGTGGGTGCTGAGGGTGGGCACTAAGGACCCACCTGGACTGGATGGGGTCTGTCAGGATGGAAAATGGGAAGCAAGGCTCAGAGAGAGCAGCTCTGGGACTGGGTGCCTGTGGGTGGATTCTCCCTCCTGCTCCAGGGAGGTTTTGCTTTGATCCTTTTCCCTGGATTTGCCCACTTAAACTCCACCATTCCTGACAAAGTTCCTTCCAGGATGGAGGACTCTGCAGCTCAGCTTTGCCTTCATTTTCCCTCTGGTTTGGACTCTTTGTGAGGATTGTATTGTCAGTCCATTGTGTCCATTGTGTCCAGCACGTCCAGGGCACTGGTGGAGTCCCCACTCCAGGAGAGATTTAAAGCCGTGTGGATGTGACACTTGGGGACATGAGTTAGTGGTGGCATTGGCAGTGCTTGGTTAATGATTGGATTTGGTGATCTTAGAGGGCTTTATAACTTCAGTTATTCCATGATTCCATGTCTCTGAGGTCCAACAAGCTGCCCTGAAGTCCCCCTCTTCCCAGTAAAACCTTCCTTTTGTTCTTTGCCGGTTTGCTCACCGACAGGTGGTGGGGAAGCTCCTCTCCTGCTCCCGCTCTGGAGCTGTGGGCATGGGAGAACTTCCCTTCCCGGGCATGAACTGCTGTGTCTCCGCAGGTGAGATGATCGTGATCAAGAAGGAAGAGCAGCAGCCGCCGGAGGACGGGGCCGAGCTCCTGGCTCTGCCCACGGCCCCTGCGGAGAGGCTGGACGAGGAGGGTGCCCTGAGCCAGGAGCAGCCGGTTCCCTGGGACAGCCATGGCGTGGCCGGGCCGAAGGCGGCCGGGGCAGGACTGGGGGAGTTCTCCCTGGGGGAGTTCAAGCCGGTGGTGGTGCCGGTGGAGGCTCACCCCGCCCCGGGGCTGCCCTTCCCCATGGAGCACGTGCTGGGCGCAGGGACGGAGCAGCCCTTTGCCCTTCCCCAGGGAATGCCGCTGGGAGAAGACCCCGGTGCCGAGGGGGCCTCGCCGCAGCCCGGCTGGGAGCAGCACGATCCCTGCGCCGCCGGGGACGATCCCAGGGCGCTCCCGCCGGGCTGGAAGAGCGTCCGGCTGACGCGCAACCTCCTGGCGCGGCAGCAGAGGAAGAGCAACGGCTCCTTCATCTGCTCCTCCTGCGGGAAGAGCCTGGCGCACCACGCGGCGCTGCTGCGGCACCAGCGCCTGCACACGGGCGAGAGGCCCTTCCAGTGCCCGGACTGCGGCAAGAGCTTCAACGAGAAGTCCAACCTCAACAAGCACTACCGGATCCACACCGGGGAGCGGCCGTACCGCTGCCCCTCCTGCGGGCAGGGCTTCGTGCAGAAGCACCACCTGCAGAAGCACCAGCGCATCCACGGGCCGCCGCGGGGCGCGTGGCCGGGCCGGCCGCCGCGGGCCAGCGCCGCCGGGGAGCGGCTCTACCGCTGCATCGAGTGCGCCGAGAGCTTCCCCCAGAAAGCGTCGCTGGAGGAGCACCAGCGCCGGCACACCCAGCAACGGCCCTTCCAGTGCCACGGCTGCACCAAGAGCTTCCGGCACCGGCAGTCGCTGAACCACCACCAGAAGGTGCACGCCGTGGCCGGCTCCCCGGCCGGCAGCTTGCCGGGACACAAGCGGGAGCTGGAGCCCTGCGAGGCTCTGGGCCAGGACAGTCGGTAGCCGGAGGGCTGGAGGAGGGAAGGCAGCTGGGGTCACATCGCCCAGGGACTTGTGGCACCGCCGGGGGCTCCAGGAGGAGGAGGAGGAAGGATGTGCTTCGTGGGCAGGGAAAGGCCCCCAGGGACTGGTCACGAGGCAGCAGAGGAGGGTCAGTGGCTGGAACCGAGCCAGGCGGTGCCGCTGCCCCGTGGATTCAGAGGAGCAGTGGCTGTTTTGGGTCTCGGGGAATGGTGGAATTCAGGGTTGTCTGAACACTGCCAGCCTGGACAGAGGTGGCCTGGGAGTGGTCGCTGGCCTGGGGTGGTTGATGATCTGGGAGTGGTCAGTGTCCCCAGGGTGGTTGGTGGCCCAGGGCTTGTCAGTGGCCTGGATACACTGCGGGGGGCTGGGCTGCGGTTGGAATCAGTGGATGAACCAGGAAGAGACTTGGATAAAAGACTCGTGATCTCCTGTTGTGCTCCAGGGGGTGGGTTCGGGGTGGGCTTGGGAGGTGAGAGAGGGATGGGGGATCCTGGAAAGGGATGGGGGTCACCACCTTCCTTGGGGGGAGGAGGGGAGGAATGTGGAGCCGCCTGATGGGAATTTGGAATGGTCCCACAAGAATCCCCCACAGAATCCTCTGTAGGATCTGGGCACCACGGGACTCCCTGGCAGTGCTGAGGGACTGCCCCCTGCCCATGGCATCCCCCTGCCCATGGCATCCCCCTGCCCATGGCAGCCAAGGCTGCTCCATCCCCTGCCCTTCCCTGCTCCCCTCGGCCGCTCATCCTTCTGCCTGCAGAGGCTTCGTCCTTCCTGCCTGGGGTCCCAGGGGCTCCATAGGGATGGAGCTGCCAGCAGTGATTCCAAAACCCCCCACCCTGGTCAGAACTGTCCTGGCTGATCCCAGTTCCTCCAGCCCCGGCCATTCCCATGGGCACTGGCACAGCCCCCAAAACAGCCAGACATAGAGGCAAATACTTTATTAATTCCACATCCTGAGAAAGGGATTGGGAATGTCATAGGAAACGCTGGTCCTGGTCAAAACAGCTTTAGAAATGCCTGGTTGGGGCTGCTGGCCCGAGGAGGGGCCGGCACCTCTGCTGGCCAGGGGAGGATCACCCGCTGGCACCACCAGCTCAGTCATGGGATCCCCTGGGATCTCTACCCCCGCAGGATAACCAGCCACTGGCTCACTGCCAGATCCATAGTAATCCATATGGTAATCCATATGCAATCCATAAGGCAGCAACCGCCCCCACATCCCGTCGGGAACACGGAGTGACCCATCTGCCATTGTCACCCCGCCTGCTTCCCAGGGGCAGGAACTGTGACACACTGGCCTGGAGGAGCTGTGGGACATGGTGTGTGTCCCCATGGAGCAGCTTGGACACTGCTGTCCCTCCCAGGGGGCAGGGAGGCAGCTGAGGGGCACACCTGGATGTGGCACAGTTCCCAAAGCTTCCCACAGCAGCGCCATCACACCTTGGGAATGACCGGGAATGAAAGATGGGAAAAGCCAACCGGGTCCCGGCCTCACCGCTTGGAGAGGGACAGAAACTTCAGGATGTCAAGTAACTACATTAAACAACTCAAGGAAAACAAAAAGAAAAACCTGGAAAACTAAATTCAAGAGTCCCAACAGCTTCTCTGTTGGGTCCACGTGGCGATGGCACCGGGAGGGACGTGTTCCCTGTGCACCAACAGTGCGTGGGGCTCTGCCACGGACACAGTTCCGGTGGCTCCAAGGATGCCGGAGCAGTGCCAGGCCTGGCCTTCACCGGCTGCCTCCGGGCAGGTCTCCCTCCCCTCCGGCTGAGGTAGCTGCAGAACTGGTTTCCCGTAGGATTTGTTACTGTGGGATTTGGGGCACAAGGAGATGAGCTGTGGTTGGGAGAGCGGGAGCCGGTGGCTGCCATGGTGGATCCACGAGGATCAGGTACTGCTGGGCAACACAGGGCTGGCTGACCCATCAAGTATTCCCAAAATGACTGCATCCATGCAGGATGGTCCTGAGAGTGCCTGTGGACTCCCTGATGGAGTGGCCAGGACCCCTGGAATATGCCAGATCAGAACAGTGGGGTTTGATTTGTTCTACGGATCTTCCAGTGCAAAGCTCCAGCATTCCCGACCCGCTGCAGGGGTTGGTGGATCTCCTCCCTGGGATGGGGTGTGACAAGCGTGGCCAGGACGTGGTGGGGTTTCCCTTCATCCAGCATCTTGGTCAGGAAGCTTGGTCAGTGGAGCAAAGGGCTCCTTGGGAATGCTGCCACTCCATTCCCTTCTCCCTGTCGTCTTCAGTTGTGTTCCCAAGGCGAGAGGTCAGTTCCAGTGTCAAGGAATGGGAGAGCTCAGCTGCTGTTTGACCTGGTCATCTCCCAGGCACGTCAGCTTGGCAAAATTCCAAGCAATCAGCCAATGGGCACAAGAGTCAGTGGAATGGTGAAGCATTTTGGATTGCTGGAGGCTCCTGCAATTTGCTCTCTGTGGTGGTCCCCATGCTCCCCATTCTTTCTACAACTCCGGGAAGCTCCTAAAACGCAGCAGATTCCCAACCCTAGTGCCCCACCACACGCAAACCCAACACTCACAGCTTCTCTCCAGGGCCACACACAGTTCGGATCTGCCCCGTGGTCATTTCTCCATCACCTCCGCCAGCGCCGCCCTTGTTCCCAGCCGGACCACGGGCCGCGCGGCTCTCCCGACGCGGTTGGGAAGGGGGCAGCCCTTGTCCGGGAGCTCCAGCTGTGTCGCTCCCAACAGGAGCGCGTTGGGTGGACCCGCTTTTGTTGGCTTGGGGCTCGTGTTCCCCTTGGAAACGTTCCTCTGGGCCGCAGGAGCCGCAGGATGCTGGGACGCCGGGATGGCGGCGGCGTGCCGGGCTCGCTCGTGGATCTTCTCGTGGCGCAGGAGGTGGGTGTGGCGGGTGAAGCACTTGTTGCAGGAGCTGCAGCAGTGGGGCCGCTCCCGCGCGTGGGTGCGGAGGTGCCGCCGGAGCGACATGGGGCAGGACAGCACCTTCTTGCAGTAGACGCACTTCGGCTTGGGATTCGGGGGCTGCGCGATCCTGGCGCCGGACCCGCCCCCTCCGTCCGGCTCCTCCTTGGGCTGGCCCAGCAAGGCCCCCCCGGCGTGGATGCCGTTGCCCAGCCCGGGGCTGCCGCCGCAGAGGTCCCTCCGCGGGCGGACGCGCAGCTCCGGGTGCACATTCCCCCAGACCTTGGCTCCGACGGCCCTGTCCTTGACGTGGACGCTCCGGTGCAGGTCCAGGTGCCGCTTGTCGGTGAAGCCGATCTCGCACACGGGGCACTCGTAGGGCCCTTCCTTGGCGTGGCTGCGCTGGTGGATGATGAGGTTGATCTTGAGGCGGAAGCGCTTCCCGCACTCCGTGCAGGGATGGCACCATTCCCGCACGTACCCGCGCCGGCAGTTCCCCATCAGGAGGCTGCTGGTCTCGCACCGGTTCGGCTTCTTCTTGCTCTTGGCTTTGACCGGCTCGTTTTTGGGGTACTTCTGGATCTCTGAGCCAGAACAGGGTGTGGAATCCTCTGGCAGCACCTCAGGCTCCTCTTCCTTCACCTCCATGTTCTCAGGAGAATCCCCTTCACACGGCATTTCATCTTCTGGTAACGAGGCTTCGTCTGGAACAGAGGGACACTAGTGTGACACAGACCCAGGGCAGTGCCCGTCCCTGTGCTGGCACTGCTGAGGCACCTCCAGGGCTGGGGGCAGTTTGGGCCCCTCAGGACAATAAAGACATGGAGGGGCTGGAGCATGTGCTGGGAAGGGAAGGGAGCTGGGGAAGGGAGCTGGGAAGGGGCTGGAGCAGCAGGAGCAGCTGAGGGAGCTGGGGGGGCTCAGCCTGGAGCAAAGGAGGCTCAGGGGGGACCTTCTGGCTCTGCAACTCCCTGACAGGAGGTTGGAGCTGGGGGGGGTTGGGCTCTGCTCCCAGGGAACAGGGACAGGATGAGAGGGAACGGCCTCAGGCTGTACCAGGGGAGGGTCAGGCTGGATATTGGGAAAATTCCTCCTGGAAAGGGCTGTCCAGCCCTGGCAGAGCTGCCCAGGGCAGGGGTGGAGTCCCTTCCCTGGAGGGATTTCAAAGCCCTGTGGATGTGGCACTTGGGGACGTGGGTCAGTGGTGGCCCATCTCCTGATGGTTGTCCTTCTCCCTCCCCATTTCCAGCCCATCAGAGCTCTGGGAGATGCCTCCTGTCCGCCAGCCCCCCCCGTCCCCAGCACAGGGTGACTGACCTGTGTCGGGATCCGCGGGATCCTCCGGATCCTCTGTCTCCATCCCTGGCCGATGGCCCCCCAGGGACATGACGTTCATCACCAGGATGGGGAGTTCTGTTTGCAGGGAAAAGGGATTTGAAAGACCCATGGAGAGCTCCCTGCTCCGGTGTGAGGAACTGGAGACTGCCGGGAGTGTGAGGAAAAGCCGGAGAGAGCTGTGGCTCAAGAGCCAGGACATGGATTAGATATTGCAAAAATTCCTCCTGGGAAGGGCTGCCCAGCCCTGGCACAGCTGCCCAGGGCAGGGGTGGAGTCCCCATCCCTGAAGGAATTTAAAAGCCCTGTGGATGTGGCACTTGGGGACATAGGTCAGTGGTGGCCTTGGCAGTGCTGGGGGATGGAGGAAGTTGATGGTCTTAGAGGGCTTTTCCAACCTCATGGATTCTAAGGAAAGCCTGTGTGGTGTTGGGAGGAACTGGAACGAAGCTACACATGGACCAAAAGCAGAGGGAGGGCTGGGAGAAGGACACCAAGGCGCCATAAGCCATCACCTCCACAGAGCAGCCTCATCCCACCATCTCCACAGGCTGTACTCCCATGTCCAGGCCCTCAACCCCCTTCCATTGGCCTGTGCCAGCGACCCAAGGCTCCCACTCCTCCCTGATGATGCTCCTCTGAGTATCAGGACCAGCTGTGCCCTCTGCCATGGGCACTGCCAGAGAAACACCCACCCCTGGCACCCCTGGGACTCACCTGGCCCCCCTTCCATGGGGACAGGACCTTCTCCCAAAGCCTCTTCCTGCTGCTCCGTCTCTTCTGGTGTCTGTGGGGGCTTCTGATTGTTGGGGACACCTGTCTGGGGGTGTTTCTGTCTGTCCCCCATCTGTGTCCGGGTGTGTTTCTGTCTGTCCCCAGAGCGTGTCTGGGGAGGTTTTGGGCTGTCCCCAGTCTGTGCCTGGGGGTGTTTCTGTCTGTCCCCAGTCTGTGCCTGGGGGTGTTTCTGACTGTCCCCAGTCTGTGCCTGGGGGTGTTTCTGGCTGTCCCCAGTGTGTGTCTGAGGGTGTTTCTGTCTGTCCCCAGTCTGTGCCTGTGGGTGTTTCTGGCTGTCCCCAGTGTGTGTCTGTGGGTGTTTCTGGCTGTCCCCAGTCTGTGCCTGTGGGTGTTTCTGGCTGTCTCCAGTGTGTGTCTGTGGGGGCTCCTGACCCTCTTTGTCAGGGAGCTCTTCATCCCTCTCGATCCGGGATGGGCCACTGGGCTTGGACACAACACTGTCCACTCCTGGGGCAGAGGAAGGGGGGTTTGTTAGGGTTTGGCTGCACCTTTATCCTGCCAGATTCCCAAAGTGACCCTTGTCCCCTGTCCCCAGCCCCGACAGACACACAAACACCTCCTCCCTGCCCCACCCCTGGCAGCGGAGCAGGACAAGCAGAGCAGCTCCAGCCTCCTCTTCCCACCTCACTCCCAGTTCCTCACTTCCCACCACGTCTCCTCTCTCACCGTGGCAGGCAGGAATGTCTCTGGAAGCCCCATTGCTCCAGACCCCATCCCAGCCCCTCCTGCAGGCTTTGCCTGCTTTTCTCCATGGGATCCATCTGACAGAGCACAAACGTCCCCCTTGGAATGAAGGTTCCCGGTGCTCCAGGGCGGTTTGATCCACGGGATCAGCAAACCCTGGGAGATCTCCAGGAACAGCCACCTCCTCCTGGCACCCACCTGGGCCAGCTTCCATGGGCACTTCACCTCCCAGAGACTCCTCTGCCTGGTCCATCTCTTCTGGTGCCTGTGGGGGCTCCTGTCTGTCCCCAGCCCGTGTCCATGGGGGCTCCTGATCCTCTTTGTCACCGAGCTCTTCATCCCTCTCGATCTGGGAAAGGATGTCGGGCTTGGACATGGCATAGTCTGTTCATGGAGCAGAGGATGGGGTTATTGGGAGCTGCTGCACCTTCATCCTGGCAGATTCCCAAAGGGACTCTTCTCCCCTCTCCCCAGCCCCAGCAGAGACACAAAAACCCCATCCCTGCTCCATCCATGGCAGTGGAGCCACTTCCTTGGCCCCGTGGCAGGATCCACCCAGGAAAAAGATCTCAACCAACAGAGCACGAACTAAAATTCCAAAGGAGAAGGAAAAGCTTTGGCTGGAACATTTCCCTCCAGTGGAAGGCAGGGACACCTTCCACTATCCCAGGTTGCTCCAAGCCCTGTCCAGCCTGGCCTGGGACACTTCCAGGGATAGGGGCAGCTTCTCTGGGCAACCTGTGCCAGGGCCTCCCCACCCTCACAGGGAAGAATTCCTTTCCAATATCCCAACTTTCCCCACCCTCTGGCAGTGGGAAGCCGTTCCCCCTTGCCCTGGCACTGCATGATGATGGTTCCCCAACTCTGGAATCCACTTCCATAGCCAGGAAGAAAAGCGTTTCACGCAGATATTTCTTTCTAAGAAATTATTTTGCATTATTATTATTATTATTTACTCCAAGAATTCTGTCTGGATGCTGCTCCTGGCTCACAGGTGGGAGGGTGGGAAAGGGGGGGGTCTGGCAGCCCAGGAGTTGTTCTGCCACTGGGGACCCAAGGGAATGGCTGGAGCTGTGCCAGGGGAGGCTTAGGCTGGATATCAGGAAAAGGTTCTTCCCCCAGAGGGGTGGTTGGGCCCTGGAACAGCTCTCCAGGGCAGTGGGCACAGAACTCAGGGAGCGTTTGGATAACACTCTCAGGGACAGGGTGGGATTGTTGGGGCTGTGCAGGGCCAGGGGTTGGACCCGTGATCCTTGTGGGTCCTTCCCAGCTCGGGACATTCCACGGCTCCCTGAGCCTTACCCAGGGACACCAGTGTCTCGTAGTTGCCCCTCATCACTGCCCTGTACAGGTCCTTCTGCCAGCGCTCCAGCCTCTCCCACTCCAGCTCGTTGAAATACACCGAGATGTCATCGAAGGTCAGCGGCACCTGGAAGCACAGGGAACCCACGTGGCTCCACAGCCCCCGGACACGCAGGAGTTCAGACCCCCACCCCAGGGAGCCCCCGGACACCTTTACCTTGGGGATCTCCCCGCGGGAGCCGGGGGGGAGGCGCAGGAGCCAGAAGTTCCTGTTCTTGAGGAGGTTCTCCAGGTTGTGCAGGCGCTGCTGCAGCTCCCCGTAGCCCTGCAGGACGGTGCCCAGGCTGGCCAGGCCGCTGCCCAGCTCCCCCACCAGGGTCTCGCAGGCCAGGAGCCGCCGCTCGGCGCGTTCCGTGCGGCTCCGCAGCTCCTGCAGCTCCGCGCCCGGCACAGCCCTCCGCCGCGGGGAGCTCGACACCTGGGGCGGACAGGGAGGGGGCTTTAGGGGTCAGGACCCCCCGGCAGCCCCGAGGAGTTCCACCAGACCCCCATCCCGCAGGGATCTGCCAGAGCATGCCTGTCACCCCCAGGGGAGCAACCTCATCCCCGCCTTCCCCAGGACCCAAAGGAGCCCCCCAGAACCTGAACCAGCACCCCCAAGGGTCCACCCCCATCCCCGCCTTCCCCAGGACCCAGAGGAGACCCCCGGACCCCGAACCAGCACCCCCAGGGGAGCACCCCATCCCCGCCTTCCCCAGGACCCAAAGGAGACCCCCAGACCCTCGCACTGGCAGCCTTGAGGGACCCCCAGCACCCCTGGGGGACCCCCCTGTCCCCATGAACTGTCACCCCTTAAGGACCCCCATGATCAGCCCCCCCGAGGGATCCCCCAGCTCCCCTTCCCCCAGGACCAGTACCCCTGAGGGAACCCCCTGAACTGTCCCCCTCAGGGATCCCCCCCTTCCCACCTCTCCCAGCCCCAGAGCCCTGAGGGACCCCCCAGACCCCCGCGCCCCCCTCCCCCGTGGGACCCCCGCGCCCCCCTGACCCAGCCGCCCTGTGCGCTCTCCCCGTGCCCCGTGCCCGGTGTCCCCGCGCTCCCCGACCTGCTTGCCCGCCCCCCGCCGGGACATGGCCGCGCCCGCTCCGCCGCCCCGGCCCCGCGCCCGCGCCGCCCGCCGGGCCCACAGGGGGCGCCCCTTCCCGCCCAGAGCGCCTCCGCGCGGGAGCGCGCGCCCCCTGCCGGCCGGGAGGAGCGACCGCCAAAGGGCGGGGGCGGGGCCACGGCAAGGGGGCGGGACCCTGAGAGGGGGCGGGGCCACAACGAGGGGCGGGGGCACCTCGGGCGGACCCCAGTGGTCTCCCCCGGACCCCCACCCCAACCCCCAGCCCCCTGAACGGGCACCCTGGGGACCTCCAGGGCCGGGATCGCTGGGGGAATCCCAGCCCCACCTCCCCTGGGACCAGCATTCCTGGGGGAACCCCCTGTCTCCCTGAACTGTCATCCTTCAGGGAATCCCCCATCATGCCTGAGGGACCCCTCAGGGGTCCAGGATCGGGAGCACCGGGATGGGGAGCACTGGGATGGTGAACACCAGGATGGGAAACACCAGGATAGGGGAGCACCGGGATGGGAAACACTGTGACGGGGGAACACCTCCACAGCAGCTTCAGGCGCAGCTCCCACGGCAGCCGGGGATGGGGGGGCTGCCAGTTCTGCCCATCCTGGGGGTTGCTGTCCCTCCGGAGGGCACCTGGGCATTGTGGGATCCGGCCCACCGGAATCACGCCCACCCCATGGAGAAGGGACCCAGCACTCCCATGGGATTCAGCCAGGCCCCTGTATCCAGCCACTGGAGCCCAGCACAGACCACTAAAGCCCAGCTGTGCCAAGGAGGGGATCCCTGGCGATGTGAGGAGTGCGGGGAGGGCTGGGATGGGTGGGAGCACGGCTGGAACAGGAGCAGCACCCCCAGAGTGGGGTCACCCCATCAGGAATCACCCACCACGTGTGTGTCCCAAACACATCCACTCCCTCCGGTGCTCCGGCTTTATTTGGGAGCTTGGAAAAGGGAGGGGCAGCTGCCCCCAGAGGGATTTTGGGGAGTGGGGGGGCTGTGGGACTCAGCTCAGGGCAGGGAGGGGGTGGCTGAGCCCCTGGCTCTCTCCTGGCATGGGGCTGTTCCCAGCCCCTGGCATCGCTCCTGTCCTCTGGCATCACTTCCCACTGCGTTGTTGGGTGTTTGGAGCATCCTGGGGGGCCCTACGTGGAGGTCCCTGCCCAGCCCGGGGATCCTGCTGGGGCTCTGCTGTGACGTGTCACGGCAGCAGGACACGGCCGGGGTGTCCCGCGGGATGTGCCGGATCCGGGTCCTCCCGCCGGGCTCTTCCCTGTGGGAGCAAGGGCAGTGCAGCACAGAGTCCCAGGAGAGGGAGAGGCCATCCCGGCCCCACTCCTACCCCATCTTCACACCATCCCATCCCATCTCCATCCCCATCCCCATCCCCATCCCATCCCCATTCCAGGGCTGTCTCTGTACTCACTCTCCTGCCTGGCTGAGCCACATCCTCCTCACGGGAATTCCAGGGCATGGACTGTGACTCCTACGGGACAGACACAGGGTATGGGAGCCACTAGAGCCACCGGACACCGTGGGGGTGTCACCACCCCCCCTGTCCTGCATCCTGCTTCCCTCATTCCCGATCCCGGCTCACCTCGCTCAGGACGGAGAAGCAGCCGGAGCAGGGTCTGTGCGGCCTCCGCCGGCCCTGGGGGGGAAAGGCTGGATTGGGATCTGCCAGAGCCCAAGGCAGTGGGAATGTAGGCAGGACATGGAGCTTCCCAGGGAACTCTCCCCATGTCCCCCCCCCCCCCCCCCCCCCCCCCCCCCCCCCCCCCCCCCCCCCCCCCCCCCCCCCCCCCCCCCCCCCCCCCCGCTCTTCCCTCACCATCCCAATGGGATCCTGTCCGGTTGTGCAATCCCGAGGGGCCGGAGCACTGAGCTCACCCTCATTCCCAACACAGGGAAGGGGAGACTGGAAAAGCTGCTCCCAGGGATGTGGCCTGGGGGCCTGGGCATGTGACCAGTATCCCCTGGGAACCGGGAGGGGGGCACGGGTTGGTCCCTGCGGTGCCAGGGAATGTTCCCCTCCCTCGGTGCTCTCCCTGCTCCCAGCTCCGTTATTCCCAGCCTTCCCCCGCTCTGCACACAACCAACCTCTCTCCCCTGCGCCACCATCCTCGAGTGCCCGTGCTCGCCTCTGGATCCGGCTCTGGCTCCAGATCCGGCCACGGCCACAACGGCCACGGCAGCGGCCACGGCACAGAGCAGCCACAGCCTCATGGCCCCGCTCCGGCTGCTCCGGCTGCTCCGGCCTTCCTGGCTGTCCCGGAGCCGCCAGCTCTGTCCCACACGGACCTTGGCCCCGGATGTCACCACAGTGACACCGGGGGGTCGATGGGAGCTGAGCTGCCGAGGAGAGGAAGAACCACCCTGGATAAGGGATGGGGTGGAAATATCTCCCCAAAACTGGTGTCTGGGGGGTCCTGCTTTTCCTCTGCACCTCTCAGGGAGTCATGGGGTCCTGGAATGGTTTGGGCTGGAAGGGACCTTAAGGATCATCCCATCCCAGCCCTTGCCATGGGCAGGGACACCTTTCACTATCTAAGGTTGCTCCAGCCTGGCCTTGAACACTTCCAGGGATGGAGAAGCCACAATTCCCTTCATCCCTTCTGAGTTCCAGGATCCTTCATCCCTTCTGAGTTCCAGGACTCCAAACACCCTGGATCCCAGAGCAGCTCCAGGTGCTGGAGGAGCCCTGAGCCCCCCAGACTGCTCCGATTTTGTGGGATGACCACAGGGCTGCGAGGGCTCCCAAATTCCAGATCTCAAATGCCACCCCGTGTTCCCTGCCGTTATCCATATGGATGAAGACGTGGCTCCTGTGGGAATGGGATGATCCTGGCTTGGCTCTGACCAACAGTCTGGACCCGGAACTTTGAGGGACAGCAGCATAAAAAGTAACTTTTGCCAAATTATGGGTGATTTTAATATTTATATATATATATATATATATATATATATATATGCTAATGAGCCTCATGACGCTAATGAGGATGTGACTCCACCCCTCAGCTTCGGGTTTGGATCTGCCACAGGCAGCACCTGAGGCGGGAGATGGGATTGGGCTGGAATGAGGGGGCAGGAAATTCCCTGGCACAGAAGAAGAGCCAAAGGGATCTCAGAGACTGTCCTGTCCCTGCTCCGAGTGGGAATGTTGCCCCTGGAAGCTGCTCCGTCGGATCCTCATTAATCCCACATTAACCCAATATTATCCTGGTTATTGAGCTCCTGCTTTTATCAACGGAATTCTAGATCCAGGTGTCTGTTGCCCCAATAAACCCCACAATTCCAGACTCTGGGATCCTTATTAAGGCCAACCAGACTCACTGTGCCCAGTCAGTGACTAATCTTGACTCCTCTGATTCCTGGGGATCCTTGGGACACAGTGGGATGTGATTTATCCCGGATTTCTGACTCTTAATGCCAAAGACGTGCAGGCAGGAGAAAGGGATTACACAGGAAATTCCATAGGATAAATGCAGGGAACCACTTCCACAACATCAAGGGGGAAGGGAATTAAGGAAGAGTCAAAGACACAGCACCCTTGGGAGAAATCCAGAGTGGAAAAACCCGGAGCCCGGAGCTGGGTCAGATCCAGACAGTTTGTGCTGGAAAACCTGAGAATTCTCCCAAGATTTTTGGGGATTCCAGGAGAATCCAGGACTTTGGAGCCCAAAGCATGTGGCAACGGGCGGGATCCGCGGGGGGGGGGGGCAGGCTCTGCTCCCAGGGAACAAGGGACAGGACGGGAATGGCCTCGAGCTGCGCCGGGGAAGGGTCAGGTTGGACACTGAGAAAATTCCTTCCTGGGGAGGGCTGTCCCCCCTGGGCAGGCCTGGGGTCCCTATTCCAGGAAGGATTTAATTCCCGATGGGGTTTAACTTCCGGGTCACTTCCGGGTAGACAATGGCGGCGCTTCCGGAGTGGGCGAGGCCTGGGCCGGAAGCGCGTGCGGAAGAGGCCGCGGGACCTCCCGGGAACCCCCAGGACCCTCCCGGGCCCCCCCGGGCGCCATGGCGGGGCAGGCGCAGGTAGGAGCCGGGCACTGGTGGGGGGAGCCCCGGGACGCCCTTCCAACCCCCCGGCCCTCGATGTTCCCCCGATTCTGGGGGGGTCTCGCAGCCCCCCCGGGCAGGGGCTGGAGGGACTCGGCCTCAAATAGACAGGACCCCATCACAGCCCCAAACCCCTCCTCAAAGCCCCCTCATAGCCCCCATTGCTCCCTGCCCCATCCCTCACCCTAAACACCCCCACAGCCCCCCAAAATTCCCATCATACCCCCTATTACCCTCCAAAATCCCCCAAGCGTGGGGGGATCCCCATCATACCGTCCATCACCCCACAAAACCTCCGTCACCCTCCAAAACCTCCATCACAGCCCTCCAGTCATACCCCTCAAAACCCCCCTCACCACCCAAAATCACCCATCACCCCCCCAAAGCCTCCACCAAACCCCTCCCCTCCATCAAATCCCCCACCAAGCCCCCTATCCCACCCCCCTGAAAGCCCCCTCAACACTCCCCTCCCTCTCTCCAACCTCTCCTTCCCTCCTTTTCTCTGGGATCGATCCCAAGGATTTCCTGGGATGGGCCATGGGGGGTCACCAGGGGCTGCCCAGAAAATCCCACCCAGCTTTGTGTGACCTGGAGTCCTGGAATATCTCAGTCCCTTGGGATCTCCTGGCAGGAGTGGGAAAACACATCCTGAGGTGCCGGATTCCAGTGTTGGATGCTGGATTCCAGCCTGTCCTTCTCTTAGATCCATAATTCTCCCCACTGTGGGGCCCTTCCATGGCCTCATATCCTGGGAGCTCCCCTGGGGTGGGAATAGCACCTGGAAAACTGAAAATCTAGGAAGGAGGGTGTGATCTGTGTGGGAAGATGTGATCCCTGTGGCTGTGATCCCTGAGCAGTGTGTGATCCCTGAGCAGGGTGTGATCCCTGTGGCTGTGATCCCTGAGCAGGGTGTGATCCTTGTGGCTGTGATCCCTGAGCAGGGTGTGATCCCTGCTCCCTGTGCAGGTTCCAGTGACCTTTGAGGACGTGATGGTGTACCTGAGCCGGGCTGAGTGGGACTCACTCCAGGCGGGACAGCGCGAGCTGTACCGGGACGTCGTGTTGGACACCTATGAGCTCCTGACATCCCTGGGTAATCCTGGGGCTCATCCCAGTGGAAATTCCCTCGGGTCTCACCCCAGTGGCTTCCACAGCTCAGAATCCCAGAATCCCAGAGGCACTGAGGTTGGAAAAGGCCTTGGAGACCCCGAGTCCAACCATCCCCCAGCACCGCCAAGGCCAATCCATGTCTCCAAGTGTCACATCCACACGGTGCTGAAATCCCTCCAGGGTATCCATCCAGGCTGGACAGCCTTTTCCATGAAGAATTTTCCCTAATAGGAGCTGATCAGGGAGTTTAGTGCTGGAAAAGGCTGGATTTGAGTCTGGTTCTAAGCATCTCTGGAATTGTCATCCTGGGGATGGTCAAGGAGTGCAGAGGGAGATCCCACCCCCGGGATGAACAGGAGACATTCCTTGGCTGGAAAAACCCATCAGTGGAGTTGGGAGGTGGTTCCCACACTCCCATCAGGGCTCTGCCTTCAGCCTTGGGAATAAATCACTCTCTAGCAGCATCTCCTTTGTTTTCCCACATCCCAGAGGTGTTTCTGCACAGCCCGGGGTGTCCCAGTCCTTGGTTTTCCCGTGTTACCAGTTTATTCTCATGTCTGGGAGTAGGACAACACTGTGTGTCCCATTCCCAGGTCATCCAGGCCCCAAACCCGATATCCTGTACCGGCTGGAGCGCGGGGAAGAGCCCTGGATCTGCCCATCCTCAGGTGAGCAGGAACATCCCCACCTGGAGTGGCGGCTCCTTCCAAGCTCCGGGTCACCGGCACATCTCTGTATTCCCACTCCTTGCTGCCTGTTTTGGGGGGTCTCCCCCATTCCCTCCCCATGGAGGGAGATGGAGGCTCTGGAGATGCTGTGGATCTACTTGTCCGCCTCTTCCCATGGAGCAACTTCCCCCCATTCAGTCACCTCTGAGCAGGGACAAGGACAGGGCTCCTTCCTCCATCCCCATGGCCATGGAATGGATGGGATTCCCATCTGGGAGGGGGACAGGGCTCCCTGCTTCATCCCCATGGCTGTGGAGCAGATGGAATTCCCAGCCAATCCGCTGTTTTCCTGCAGGACACACCGGGAGCTGGCAGGAGGAGCCGCTCTCCAGCTGGTGGCCTGGATCCAGTGAGAGTCCCAGGCTGGAGGAGAGTCCAAATCCCCCAAGTCCAGGTGAGTTCTGATCCCTCCTCTTCCTCTCCTGAGCCCCAGAAGCTCTGGCTCCATCCTGGTGCCACTTCCATCTTCTCCCACTACTGGACTCTCCCAGTGTCCAGCAGAGGTTGGATGCGGAGCCCAGACTGGGGAGAAGGCATTTCCCTCTCCCTGCTCTGGCCAGAAAGGATCCAAGGCCTTCCCACCCCTCTCCCAGCAGGCCAGAGCGCTCCAGAGTGTCTCCAGGCTCAGAGGCTCCTGAAGAAGTCGGGCTGTGTGGAGGGAAGGAGCGAATTCCCATTGGAAGAGGCCGGCGGAGTGGGAAACCAAGCCCAGACGTGTCCTGTGAAGGAAGGAGTAGACGTTAAATGGGGAGTCATGGAAAACCTACCCCAGAGCGGGACAGTCCCACCTCATTGCATGGGGGAACAGCAGAACGCGGATCCTCAGGAGCAGCTGCAGGGGGACCCCAGGGAGAAGAGTCCCGGGAGCACCCAAAGCCATGGATACACCTCGGGAGAGTCGCTGCTCCTCCAGGAGCTGCAGAAGCTGGGAGCGGAGGAGCTGAGGGAGGCTGTGATGAAGGATCACAGCTACTGCCTGCAGAGCACGCTGCAAACGCCCAGCTGTGCTCCGGGGCCCTGCTCCACGGGGGAACACGACTATTCCCCGAAGCCCTGGGCAGATCCCAGATTCTGCTACGCCTGGAACCACAGGGCTGCAGCTGCCCAGGCTGTGCTGGGCCGGGCGCTGATGCAGCAATCCCATGTGGGTGGGATCCTCCGGAAAGATAAGGACATCCTGCCGCGGTACCGGCCCTACTGGAGGGCAGCGTTTCCCGGGAGCTGCGGCTCCCGATGCTGCGCTCCCGTGGAGGGGACGTGTGGAGGGGATTGTATTCCCGAGGATCGGGATGGGCCGTGCGCCCTCCGGAGCGACAGGAACGCCGGAGGGGGGACATTGGACACGCAGGGGATTTTGGAAGTGGGGGGTTCACCCCAAATGTCGGCCGCCAGAGTGAGGCCTGTGGAGGGTCAGAGGACCTGGCAGCTCCAGGGTCCTGGAGCTGAGCAGAACGTTAAGGGATGTGTGGCATCCAGGAAAGCCAAGGTGTCGTCGCTCCAAGGCCTGTTCCGGGCAGTGCACCAGGCGGTCGGACAGATGTTGGACTCTGTGTGCCAGAGGCTGGAGCTCCAGGGGTTCTCCCAAGGGAATAGCATCTGGCCCATCACCATCGAGATCAACAGTGTGGAGGAGATTGGGCAGCTGTGATTCCTGGGGAAAACTGGAATTTGAGTCCCTGGGGAAACCTGTCAGGGAGGGATCTGGGAGGAGAAACAGGGCAGGGGTGTAAAACTGGGAATGTGGGGCCTGTGGGAAAGTGGGATTGACTGGGAAACTTTGAGGAAAGGAGAGGAGCAGTGTGAATCAAAGAAGGAAATAAAACTGAGCAAGGGGAGGATTGAATCATGGAATCATGGAAACATTTGGATTGGAAAGAACCTTCAAGGCTATCCATTCCCACCACCTACCATGGGCAGGGACACCTTCCGCTATCCCAGGTTGCTCCAACCTGGCCTTGAACACTTCTGGGGATGGGCAGCCACAGCTCCTCTGGGCAACTTGTGCCAGGGCCTCCCACCCTCACAGGGAAGAATTCCTGCCCAATATCCCATTGGACCCTGTCCTCTGGCAGTGGGAAGGCATTCCCCCTCTCCTGTCCTTCCTAACTGGTGGCTGGTTGGTGTTTTCCAGCCAGGATGTGCCCGATCACTCCTGTTTCCATCTTTCCATTAAACTTCTTTAGTGAAACAAACTCCAATCAACAAAACTCTGTCACAGGGACATTGTTATGGCACCAGACTCTGAGGAGGAAGTGAAGCTTCCTGAGTCCAGCCATGGGAAGAGGCAGGAGGAAGCATGTCCAGGGAAGGGAAGGAGCTGGGAAGGGGCTGGAGCAGCAGGAGCAGCTGAGGGAGCTGGGGGGGCTCAGCCTGGAGAAAAGGAGGCTCAGGGGGGACCTTCTGGCTCTGCAACTCCCTGACAGGAGGGGGGAGCTGGGGAGCCACTTTGTCCCTGTTCCATGTGGGTCACATCCCTGTCCCCATTCCCGGGACCCCCCGGCCCCTCCGCCCGCCCCGGATGCGGAAGCGGCGCCACCGCCCAATGGGAGTGGGCGCCGCAGATCACGTGCCTCTCTGCGCCAATCACAGCGCCCGACGCAGGTCCGGATGTTTTTCGGCCCTCCCAACATGGCGGCGCCCAGTGAGAGCGGTTAACGCGCCACTTCCGGGTCCGGGG
>NW_016690465.1:547514-549423 GCF_001604755.1 Lepidothrix coronata
TCCTGGCTGGGAGGGTGGGGAGGCCCTGGCACAGGTTTCCCAGGGAAGCTGTGGCTGTCCCTGGATCCCTGGAAGTGTCCAAGGCCAGATTGGCTGGGGTTTGGAGCAACCTGGGACAGTGGAAAGTGGCCCTTCCCATGGAACAAGATGATCCTTAAGGTCCCTTCCAGCCCAAACCATTGCCAGGCCATTCCGTGATGCCCCGGCTGTGCCCTCCCTTCGGCTGGATCCCGCAATCCCAGAGTGGTTTGGATAAGAAGGACCATAAACCCCCTCCAGTGCCCCGGGTGGGGACCCTCCCCCTGCCCAGGTGGGATCAGTGTCCGATGGCTCCGTTCCCGGGAACGAGTCCAAGACAGACCCGTGGGCGTTCCGGAATGGGGAGGGACAGCGCGATCCGGGAAGGGCAAACAAACCCCGGGATGGATTTATGAGCAGGAATTCCCCCAGCTCAGGGTTTGGTTTTGGGCAGGGAGGGTGATCAGAGTTCACCCTGGAATAGAAACTTCCCAGTGAAAACTCACCAGATTTTCCCTTTTTCATTCCCAGAGTTGCCTCCGAGGATTTTGTGGCTGTTTGGAGCCGGCACGGGGCTGGCAAAGGTGCTGAAAAATCACATTTAAATAAATCTATTTTGTGGCTGTTTGTCTTGCTGTTAAACCCTAAGTGGGATCCGTTGGGAAAATGGGAGTAATTGAGGAGTTTTGGAAGGAACTGGGCAGGAATTTGGAGGGAATTTGGGAGGAATTGAATAATGGGAAAGGAATTGGGAAGGAATGGGGAAGAATTTGGAAGGGAATTGAATTTGTCAGGAATTTATCTGCAATTTGAAAAAAAATCAGAAGGAATTTGAGAATATTGGGGGGGACTTGGAAGGAATGGGGAAGAATTTGGAGGGAAGCTGGAAGGAATTTGGAAAGAATTGACAAATTCTAAGGGAATTTGGAAGGAATGGGCAACAATTTCGAAGGAGCTGGGAAAGATTTGGAGGGAATTGGGAAGAATTTCACAGAATCACACAGAATTTGGAGGGAGTTGGGGAAGATTGGGAAAACAGGGAGAGGAAGACCAGGGAAAACTGGGAGAGGTTTCCTTTCCTGGAGAAGATCAGGGAAAATGGACACTGGGAGAGGTTTCACCTCAGTTTAGGGGGTACAGCAAGACCAATCATTCCCTGGAAGAACCTGCCCAGGGACACGTTGGAGGCCCCTCGCTGGAGGGTGAACCTGGATGTGGTTCAGGATAATCCCACCCGGGGTCCCTTCTCCAGGGAAGGCTGGACCTGGTGGCACCTGGATCTTTCCGAGGTCACCCCGGGTTGTGCTGCGGGGCTGTGACTGACACCCCCCCTCCCTGGGGAGTTCCCAGTGCCACCCCCGGGGTGTTTGTCCCCGTGTGATTTACGAGGATGTTCTCCAAGGCCTCCAGCGATCCCGGCTCCGAACCTGCCACGTGGCTTTGGGGGGGGGTTGGACTGAGGGTCATCCCCGGGACACGGATCTGGGGTGTCCTGGAGCTTCCTGCTGGGCCTGGGACAGAGCAGCTGCTCCCAAAGAGGTGTTTGGTCAAACCCCCCTTGTTTGCCCAGGGGGACAGGCCATAAATCAGCCTTGGGCTGGAAAACCCCGGCCGGGGGCTGGGATGTGTCCTCGGAGAGCCAGGGAATTGTGGAGGGTGGAAAAGGCCTCTGAGACAGAGCCCAACCTTCCCCCAGCACTGCCAAGGCCACCCCTGACCCACGTCCCCAAGTGCCACATCCACAGGGCTTTGAAACCCCTCCAGGGATGGGGTCTCCACATCCCTGTGCCGAGGTGGGACAGCCCTTTCCAGGAGGAATTTTCCCAATATCCAGAATAAATCTCCCCTGGCACAGCCTGAGGCTGTTTCCTCTCGTCTCTTGTTCCCTGGG
>NW_016690465.1:551099-553805 GCF_001604755.1 Lepidothrix coronata
AGGACAGCCTGAGCCCCCCGGGCCCCAGTTCCCCCCTGCTGATCCCAGTTCCCCATGGACAGAGCGTGGTTTCCTCCAGGGTGAAGCTCTGCAGGTCTGGAAGAGGGGACAGATCCCAACAGCCTTCATCCCGTGCTCTGGGCCATCCACGGCCACGTCATGTCTCACTGCCACTGTCACCCTGTCCTTGTTGTCCCCCTCCACGGCAGGGGGACCCCAAACCCTGTGGCCTCTTCCCTGCTGACCCACAGATGACCCCACACAGCGTCCACACTGACCTGTGGGGGCTGGACTGGGTTCCTGGCCAGACTCATCCCACTGGGAATGTCCCAGTGTCGCATCCCATGGGAACGCCCCCGGCAGGTCCCATAAAAGCCCCTCCAGCCCGGTGGGAAGCAGGAGCAGGATGGGGCTGTGCCGGGCGCTTACACCGCTGCTGCTGCTGCTGGGGCTGGTGGGAGCTTCCACGCCGGGGCCCGATGGATCCACGGTGGTGTGGGATGGATCCATCCCAACGTCCTCGCCGGGATCCGGGACCGTGAGCTACGGGGCCGTGGTGGCGGCGGCCGTGGAGCTGCTCAACTCCAGGGCCGTCAGTCCCTACGTGCTGCGGCTGCGGGAGGCCCAGCCCCGGCCCGGATGGGTGGGTGCTCTGCTCCCCCATTCCAGGCACAGCTCCAGGCTCGGGGGATGGATCCAGCTCAGGGGATGGATCCAGCTCAGTGTTGGATTCGACCCTTCTTGGGGCGAATCTGCCCCGTTTGGGGTCTGACTCCCATGGGGTTGAGCCAAGTCGGGGCTGAGCCGGACCCATTCCAGGCTGGATGTGGCCCCTCCTGGCGCTGGATCCAGCCTGGTGGGGGCTGGGCACTGCGGGTGGGGGGTCCCTGATGGGTCCTGTCCTCTCTCCCAGCCCTCGGACCTGCGAAGCCGGCAGGAGCTGAGCTTCACCCTGGAGGAAACCACGTGCCGGAGCCCGGGAGTGGCCCCCACGGGCTGCAGGAGCCGCTGGCTCGGGGTGAGGAACTGGGGATCCTGCAGGGAACTGGGATCAGCAGGGGGGAACTGGGGCCCGGGGGGCTCAGGCTGTCCCTTGTCCCCTCGGTGTCCCCGCAGGCGCTGACCTGGTGCCAGGGCTCCGTGTTCCTGGAGGAGCAGCAGCCCACGGTGGAGCTCTCCTGAGGGAAGGCTCCCACCAAGGTAAGAAGGGGCCGGGATGGGGGTCCCAGCTCCCCCAGATCCCCCTCCTCATCCCCCCAAACTGACACCGCTGTTTGTCCTCCCAGTTCGGCCGGATCCGGAGATCCAAGGTCAAGGATTTCTTTGCCAGGATCAAAGAGCGTTTCCAGAGCATCTTCCAGTGCAGTCGGATCTGGATCCGTGACAAGCTCAACCTCCAGGTCCCCAAACCCTGAGGGGGCACCGCCATGTCCCCCCACCCTGGGCCTCCATCTGGGTGCTCTGCTGCCAATAAACATCCCTGCATCAATCCCGGTGTCACCCTGAGGGTCCCTGTGCCGCCCCCTCCCCCTGCACCCCAGTGGGGCCCCCAGAGGGCTCCCAGGACCCCCAAATTCCCCCCATGCCCAGACAAGGGGCTCCGAGGTCTGGGAACACCCTGAGGGTTGGAGGGTCATGAGTGAGGGGTGTCACGAGTGGGGGGCACTCATCGGGGCAGGTTTGGGGTCCCCTCCCACCTCTTCCAGGCTGTGAAGAGGCAGAGACCCCCCTGGAAGCGCTGCCACCTCAGGGACCCCCCTGACACCCCCTCCCCAAATCAAGCTGCTTCCCGGCCCTGCTGTGCCGTTTCTTGCCACACAGGGAGTCTGGGACATGATGGGGGGATGATGCTGATGGCAGAGGGTCTCAGTTTGGGGGGGAGTGGGATCAGCCCCCCTGAAACGGGCACAGCACTGTCCTGGCCCCATGGGCACTGCTGGCTCTGGGACCTCCTCCTGGCACAGGACTTGTTCCCCCAGGATTGCCCCCCCGATCCTGGGACACCTTGGGGGTCTCCTGGGAGCCTGTCCCAGCTGTAGGGTCCCCACAGGGATCTATGGGGTACAGACCCACGGGGATG
This sequence comes from Lepidothrix coronata, assembly GCF_001604755.1. Lineage (NCBI taxonomy): Eukaryota > Metazoa > Chordata > Aves > Passeriformes > Pipridae > Lepidothrix > Lepidothrix coronata. The sequence continues at coordinate 553,180 of NW_016690465.1, forward strand.
TTGGGGGGACAGGAGGGGACAGCCCCAGGGGCTGCAGCCAGACCCTGCTCTGGCCACTTTTGGGGCTCAGGGACCCCTGTGCCCCACATTCCTTCACCCCCAATGTTCCCATCCCAAACTGGGTCCATCATGGGATCTGAACCCCCCCACTTCACTTGCAGCTCCCTGGGGGGGTCACGGCCCCAGTGCCCCCTTGTTTCCCCCTGTGTCCCCCCCACCTCCCTTTGCTGTCACCACTGGTTTTGGGGGGACAAGATTCCATGGGGATGATGATCCCGTGGGGACAATGACACCGTGGGAATGATGCCGGGTGGGATATGAATGTTCCCTTTTCTGGGGGCGTGCCCAGAGTGAGCCCATCCCTGTCCCCACATCCCCGACCCCACGTTCCCTGGGGACTGAGCCCTCAGGACGCTGTGGGGGAGCAGCCCCCTGTGACAGAGGCAGGAGGATCCCGGTGCCCACACGGCCTCTCCCGGCCCTTTATTGCTCAGCCCAAGCCCACGGAGCCCCTGATGCCGACGTTGAACTTGATGCGGGGTCGGAAGCGCCGCACCCTGCCCAGGAAGCGCCCGAAGCGGCCGCGCTGGATCAGAACCGGCTGCGGGGGGGACACAGAGGGCTCA
>NW_016690465.1:554347-569220 GCF_001604755.1 Lepidothrix coronata
GCCCAGGATCCAGCACTTGGGACCCCACACCCAGCACCCACCAGGTCACGGCAGCCAGGACCCCACCCAGGACCCCACACCCAGGACCCCACCCCCAGGACCCCACCCAGGACCCCACACCCAGGACCCCACACCCAGGACCCCACCTAGGACCCCACATCAAGGACCCCACACCCAGGTCCCTGCACCCCACTCGTGTCCCCCCCCAGGGACTCCACAACCCCACACCTGAAACGCCACCAACGTCCCTGCACCCAGAACCCCACCCCTGGGACACCTGGGACCCCATATGCAGGATCCAACACTTGGGGTCCCCGCTCAGGATCCCACACCCGGGATCCAACACCTGGGACTCCACACTTGAGACCCACATCCAGGACCCTGCACCCAGGTCACTGCAGCCAGGACACCCAGGACCCACATCAAGGACCCACATCCAGGATCCCACCCTGGATCCCACCTGGGACCCCACATCCAGGACCCCCTCCCGGGATCCAACCCCTGGGACACCCCACCCAGAACCCGCTGTCTCCCCAGGACCCCCATCCCACCCTTCACTACCATCGTGGGGTCCCTTCTGGGGGGATGTGGGGCAGGGGGACAGGCACCAGCACCCCCCAGGGGTGCCCCCACCCACGGGTGCCCCCCGACCCCCCCACTCACGTCGGAGGAGACGTCGAAGCAGCGCAGGTCGAACTCGGGGGAGCTCTGCAGGAGCTGCACCGGCCCCGAGCACTCCTTGATGGCCTGGGGGGGACACGGGGACACCCGGAGTCACCGGGGGGTGTTACTGGGCCCCCCCGCGCCCCCCCTTCCTCCCCCTGCCCCTCCTCACCCCGTTCTCCTTGAAGTCGCAGTCGTTGGGGTCGGGGCGGGCGCTGGCGGCACAGTCCGTCTCCATCATGGTGAAGTTGAGCCCCCGCAGCGAGCTCAGCTCCACGCCCTGGGGGGCACGAGTGGGGGGGACACGAGCGGGGGGGTCATGAGAGGGGGGGCCACGACTGGGGGGGTCACGAGCGGAGGGAGGTCACGAGTGGGGCGGCAATGCCAGGGCAGGGGCTCGGGGTCGGTGCTGAGCAGGAGGAGTGGGAGGTCACGAGTGGGGGGGTCTCGAGTGGGGGTGTCACTCACCAGGGTGGGCCTGGGGTTGGTGCTGTGCATCCTGATTGGGGTGTCACGAGTGGGGGAACGTGAACGGGGGATCACGGGAGTGGGGTGTGAAGTGAAGGGGGTGTCAGTAATGGGGGGGGTCACGAGTGGGGTGACACTCCCTGGGTGGGCTCAGGGGTTGGTGCTGAGCAGCTCAGGTAGGGTTCAGAGATCATCAATGGGGGGTCACGAGTGGGGTGTGGGGGGGTCACAAATGCGGGGTCACGAGTGGGGGTGTCAGTCTTTTGGGGGACTCACCGGGGCGGGCTCGGGGTCGGTGCCGAGTAGCCCGAGTCAGGGGCCACGAGTGGGGCACCAGGGATAGGGAGAGGGACAGGGGAGGGTGTGGGGGGTCCCGACTGGGGGGCACTCACAGGGGTGGGTTTGAGGTTGGCACTGAGCAGCCCGAGTCAGGTACCTCGAGTGGAGGTGTCATAAATGGGGGGTCACGAGTGGGGGGGACTCACCAGGACGGGCTTGGGATCAGCGCTGAGCAGCCCCAGTCAGGGAGCAGGAGTGTGGGGGGATCACGAACAGGGGGGGTCCCGAGTGGGGGGCACTCACCGGGGCGGGCTCGGGGTCGGCGCTGAGCAGCCTGAAGGCGTTCTGCACCTCGGGCCGCTGGTTGTAGGAGTCCACGGCTTGAGCCAGCGCCTGGGTGTAGGCGAGGGGGGCCGGGGCGGGGAGGGCACGGGCCCCCCCCAGCACCACCAGCAGCACCAGCGCCCACGGGCTCGGCATCCTTGTCCCCCACGGCCACCCCGGCGCCACTTTTATCCCCCTCGGGAGGTCGGGGACCCTCCCCGGGGCTTGGCTCTCCCCAACCCCGCTCCGGAAACACCTGGCCCCAACCCACAGGGCGGCCGTTGTTTTTTGGGGACACTGGTGGGGGGACACAGCGCCCCAGGTGTCCCAATGGATGGGCCGTGACATCGCCCCCCTCGGGGACTGCCAGGGTGTCCCCATCCCTTGGAGCCCCTTGGCTGGCCATGGGGGGGTCGGGGGTCCCGGAGCCCTGTGGGAGGGGTGCAGGGGCCGCCGTGCCGGGTTGGTGCCCCCCGGGCTTGCACAACCCCAAACTTGCCCCATGGCTGTTTCCCAACGCCGGGGGTGCCCCCCCGGGCCCCCCAAACCGTGTCAGCCCCACACACAAACGTCTGACCCCAAAATCTCTTTATTCCAGCTCCGTTGGGGCCGGGGGGCGGCGGGATGACCCCCGGGGGGACGCGCTGGGGGGGCGAGGCCGCGGGGGGGGCCGCGAGGAGGAGGAGGATGAGGATGAGGATGATGAGGAGGAGTGACCTGGGTTGGTGCTGAAGGTTTTTGGGTTGCCAGGGGAGCGGGGTTGGGCGCTGCCACCGGGCTGCTGTGGGGACAAATAAGGTGGGCTTCACTCCAGAGCCCAAAAACCCGACCCCAAAGTGGGGGACACACGCGCGTCCCCCCCCAGGATGGGGGTCCCGGAGCCCTCACCGGCTCCTCGCCACATTCCACCATCGACAGCGGCACGTCGGGCAGGAAGGTGAACACGGACACCTGGGCCGAGCACCGCTGCACCTGGGGACAAGGGACCCTCAGCACCTCGGGGACCCTCCTGTCCCCCCCCGGGCTCGGAGACCCCCGCCCCAGCTCACCCTGCCCGGGCGGCCCCGGCAGCCGCGGGGGTCCGGGGCGGGTTTGGGGCAGGGCGGCTGCCGGGCCGTGAAGTTGATGCTGAAGTGGGTTCCCCAGTCGAAGCTCTGCCGGGAGAAAAGATCCATCGGGATCCCCACGGGATGAGGGGCTGGGGGCACCCACCTGCACCCCCCCAGCCCCATTCCTACCGTCCTGGTGACTCCCAGCAGCTTGAGCAGCCGCAGGTCCTGCCCGTGGGTCTCCAGCACGGAGCGGGCCAGGTCGCGGGGGGCCGGCATTCCCGGCGGGATCGCGGCGCCCGCCGCCAGCAGCACCGCTCCCAACAGCAGCGCCATGAGAGCGGGACAGCAGGGAATTCTCTGCCGGCCCGGGATCGGCCCTCGGCTCGGGGCCCCCCGGCTCCGGCTCCAGGGTAAACACGGGCCCCCCGTTCCGCGGGAAGGGCTCGGGTTGCCGCTGTTGTCCTTGGCCCGGAGCCGGGAGGAGCTCGCCCGGACCTGGAGGGGATGCGGCGATGCCGGAGCTCGGCAGGGCCGATCCCCCTCCATGGCCCCTTCTTCCCTGGGCCTGCTCCCAGTTCTTGGCATGATGGAACAACTCCTGTCTTGCTCCTCCCGAACTGGGAGTGAGAGCACCCTCCCAGCTGCCAGGGAATAGAACCAGGAGCCCCCTTTCCTTTCCTGCTTTCTTTACATTATTTTGGTTTTTTTTTAAATCCCTCTCACCCTGCTCAGATTCATCCAAACACCCCATCCCCAGGTTCTCCTTGGATTCAAGAACCCTGGATTTACCAAGGACTGCACTGGGTGAATCCCGCTCTCCCAAGTTTGCATTCCATGAGTGACTGGGGCTCATTTCCCTAAAATTCAGTATCTTCCTGTCCCCTTTGGGGCCAGGAGCTCCCCTTTCTCTTTGCTTCATCCACAATGGAAAAGCAAAGGAGTCCCTGGGGAAGGAATCCCAGGGAGAGTGGCTTGGGAACATCAGAATCCCCCGGGATCACCGTGCCTGGGAGCAGCACCCTGGAATCCCCTGGGACATGGACAGCCCCGAGCTGCTGCTCTTCCAAGGGTATTTGATCCAGTATTCCCATTCTTATGGACACAAATCCCGGGTGGGAGATGTGGGAGGGAGAAGGGATGATAGAACACCAGGAGAGCAGCTCATCAGAACCTCCTCTGCACATGGAGAACATCGGGATGAGTCCTGGAGAAGGTGCAATGAGCAAAAACTGTGTTCTGATCCCAACGTTCCTGGGTGGGTTTTTCCCTTTCTAAAGCGTGAGCAGCATGGAAAGCCCAAAGGAATTCCCACTCCCGGGAAGCCAGCAGTTGGATAGCAGATGGAAGCAATGGATCTGTACTGATAGATCACATTTATAGCCAGATATGCTCATTATAGACCCCAAAATATACACAGTACCCCAATATAGACATGACATGTACACCCAGAGCGATCCCGAGGGACGCTGGGAGTCAGGAATGAGCAGGGGCAGGGGGCTGGGGTGGACATCCCACTCCGAGCCCCCCGGAACACTGGGATGGGGCAGGACAAGGGGGGAGACCCCCATCCCTTGGCTGCTGGGATTAGTGTCACATTCCTGCCCGGAGGAGGTATGGCTGTGCCGAGGGTTGGCACGGGAAGAGCCGGGCACGGAGCGCTCCAGAGGGACGGCGGATCACGGTCATGCAGGAGAAGGGCTGATGCAGGGAAGCTGCTGACGGGCAGCTCTTTGGCTCTGCCAGCATTCCAAAGTTTCCTGGCACAAAACCCACCACAGAAAAGACCTTTCCCAGCGGAGCACGACAAATTCACGACGCTTTTTTCTTGCCTCTCCTAAAAAAAAATCCTGGCTGTTCCTCTCCAGCTGCCTCTCGGTCTTGGAAAACATCTCAGTATTCAATTTAAAGGACATCTTGATCATGTTAAAGGACATCTTGATCACGTATTTCCCATTTTGAAACCCTCAGGCTGTTGGAGTCGTTCGCATCCATCCCTCTCCAAAACGATCCGCTGGTTTAACCGACCTGTTCCTCTTCCTGGTTTCCCCATCCTGTGGCTCCTGTGGGGAAGTTTTCCACATCGAGCTGAGGAAAGCACGAGGAGCTGGGAGGGTCTTGTGTAAGAAGCACCTGGAACCGACAGCGCTGGGTTTGTTCTGTTCTGAGACCCCCCTGTGTGACCACGACGCCCCTCGGGGGGTTCAGGTGGGTTTGGTGCTCCCAGAAGGTGCAGATGGATTTTCCAAAGTCATTAAAGTGGCTGTTTTTATGTCAGAATTAAGCCTGTCCCCCTCTCCCCCAGCCCATGGCAGTGCTTCCCAAAGGGAAATGGACAGCGAGATGGATCCGCTTGGCCACTGCTCCGGGAGAGGCCGAGGGGTCCTTCCCCACACGTAAACTCACCACATTTGATCTTCCAGGACCTTCACCCCAAAAACCTCCCCGTGGGCATCGTTCCATCGAGTCTTTCCGCGCTCGCGCCGAGAGCCCGGAAATCCCGGCACGCTCCAAACCTCTCGCTGAAGACCAAACACCCCCCCCTCCCAAAGTCCCCCCGGAACCTTCCGGAGCTCAGATGGTGAGGAGGGGGACGCAGCCCACGCCCACCCCGCCCTCGTGGCACACCATGGGCGCCATGAACGTCCAGCGGTTGCTCTCGGGGTCGTACATCTCCACGGAGCTGAGGTTGGACTGTCCGTCGTAGCCGCCCACGGCGTAGAGGCGGCCGCAGTTGGGCACGAGGGACACGCGGCTGCGCCGGCTGTTCATGGGCACCAGCAGGTACCACTGGTCGGCCCCGGAGCTGTACACCTCGGCCGCGCTCAGGAAGGCCGAGCCGTCGTAGCCGCCGCACACGAACATGCGGCTGCCGAGCGCGGCCGCGCCGTGGCGGCACCGCTTGTTGAGCATGTTGGACACGGCGTGCCAGGAGGAGGTGTGCGGGTTGTAGTACTCCACCTGCAGGCAGGGAGGGCGCGGAGCGTCAGGGAGAGCGGCTTGGGAAACGCCCGGGGAATATCCCCCCACGCTGCTGAGGCACCACCGCCAATCCTCCGGGAGTTTTGGGCCTCTCGTGACAAGACACTGAGGGATTGGAGCGTGTGCAGGGAAGGGAACAGAACTGGGGAAGGGGTTGGAGCAGCAGGAGCAGCTGAGGGAGCTGGGGGGGCTCAGCCTGGAGAAAAGGAGGCTCGGGGGGACCTTCTGGCTCTGCAACCCCCTGACAGGAGGGGGGAGCCGGGGGGGGTCGGGCTCTGCTCCCAGGGAACAAGGGACAGGAGGAGAGGGAATGGCCTCAAGCTGTACCAGGAAAGGTTTAGGTTGAATATTGGGAAAATTACTTCCTGGAAAAGGCTGTCCAGCCCTGGCACAGTGGTGGAGTCCCCATCTCTGGAGGGATTTCAAAGCTCTGTGGATGTGGCACTTGGGGACATGGGTCAGTGGTGGCCTTGGCAGTGCCCGGGAATGGTTGGACTGGACAGTCCAAGAGGGCTTTTCCAACCTCAAGCTGAGGAGTTCCCAGGATCCCAGCCTTACACTGTTGAAGATCTGCAGCCCGTCGTGCCCTCCCGACACGTAGATCCGGCCCTCGAAGACGGTGACTCCGGCGGCGCTGCGGTTGGAGCTCATGGGGGTCACTGCTGTCCACCTTGGAGGGACAGGGTAGAGGTCAGGGACAGCCCCAGAGACTATTCCACGATTTTCTAGGAGTGGCCTCCACCAACTCTCCTTTTACCACCCCTTATTTAAACCACTCTCACAGCCCAGATGCCCTGTGGTGCCCATGGCACATGAGCACAAAACTCATGGAAAAGCTGTAGGATGTGGAAGGCTCTTACTTGTTTGTCTCTGGAGAGTAGGACTCCACGGAGTTGAGGGATGAGTTCCCATCGTATCCACCGCACACGTAGATCTGCCCATCCAGCACCACCGTTCCCATGGCGCTGCAAGGAACGGCAGGACCCCGTGAGAAGGCTGGAGGTGCTGCCACACTGACCCCAACACAGCCTGCCTGGCCCCTGTGCCATCTCTCTCTGTCATCCCAAAGAACCTCCTTTTCCCTGGATTCACTTCCAAATGGCTCAGTCCCACCTAAGCCTGGAGTCTCACAGGTTGTGAGCACTGCTGTGAGCACCTCAAATCCTGGGGGCAGTTCTGGGCCCCTCATGACAAAAAGGACATGGAGGGGCTGGAGCGTGTGCAGGGAAGGGAAGGGAGCTGGGAAGGGGCTGGAGCAGCAGGAGGGGCTGAGGGAGCTGGGGGGGCTCAGCCTGGAGAAAAGGAGGCTCAGGGGGGACCTTCTGGCTCGCTGTAATTCCCAGGAAGGAGGTTGGAGCCAGGAGGTTGGACTCTGTTCCCAGGGAACAAGGGACGGGATGAGAGGAAATGGCCTCAAGCTGTGCCAGGGGAGGGTCACGTTGGATACTGGGACAATTTCTTCCTGGAAAGAGCTGTCCAGCCCTGGCACAGCTGCCCAGGGCAGAGGTGGAGTCTCCATCCATGGAGGGATTTCAAAGCCCTGAGGATGTGAAACTTGGGTCTTAACACCTTTCCTTCTCCATCAGTGCCGTGACATACCCACGGAATTTTGTTGAGCTGCTTCTCACCAACAAGCAGCACCCAAAATCAGCATGAGCATCCCAAAACCAGCCAAGCAAATCCCACCTGCTTCCACGCTGCTCCACTCCCTCCTCTCCCACACACAAACTCCTCGTCGGTGGCCACCACCCCCAGCACTCCAGCCTCGTTTTTCCCCGCTGTTCCGAAGGCCCCTCCCCGGGGAGCTGCACGAACCTCCTCTTGCTGTTCATACTTTCCACTTTGGACCAGGAGTCCGTCTCTGGATTGTAGACCTCCACGGTGCTGAGCCTGAGCTGGCCGTCGTAGCCGCCGATGGCGTAGAGGAGCCCATTGACCACGGCGACCCCGACGCGGCTCCGCGCCGTCGTCATGGGCTGGCACTTCTCCCACCGGTTGGCAATGGGATCAAACACCTCCACCACGTTCAGGGAGTCGCCTGCGTAAAAATTTGCTACTCAAATTAAAAGAGGGAGAGCTGGTGAAGCCCCGGGAACCTGAGGGAACCCCTGGTTTTCTTTGGGAAAACACCTGGGCTCTGCTAGGATGGGATGGCATCCAGAGGGACCTGGTCTAGTGGAAGGTGTCCCTGCCCATGCCATGGGGTGGGATTGCATGATCCCTAAGGTCCCTTCCAACCCAAACCATTCTGGGATTCTGTGCCCTGTCCTGGGCCCTCACATCCTATTCCAGCCTATCTGCTCCCACAGAGCCAAGGCAGAGGCATTCCCCAGTCACTTCCCAGCCCTCCTCCAGAGATGCTGCTCTGAACAATTCCCACAAAACACACTCCAGTACTCCAAAAGATCGTGGAACACTTCCCAGCTTTCCTGTGCTCTGCACCAGGAGCCTCGACGAGTCCCAGGCTGTGGAAGTGGCACCTCCAGTGCCCTCCAAGGGGCAGCAGAGACCTGCAGTCCCATCTGTGCTGTCGCTGCTTCACGTTTCCCTGAACACTTTCTGTTCCCTTTTTACACCATGGTCTGGCCCCTGTGAGTATGTGGTGACTGCACATGTGATCCCACAATCCCAACAACATCCCAGAGACACCTCCAGGTCCTCCTTGGAGTTCCAGGCAAGGACACACCAAGAATGTGCCCTAAATAAACCTCACCAGGACAGGATTTGAGTTGGAAGACATTAAAGTACAGGCACACCTTGGGCGCTCCATTGGAAGGGCCGGGAGGAGGAACCGCTCAACGCTCCAACCCGAGGGAATTTCCCCATCCCGTGGTCCTCCCCAGCTCCCCGTGGCCTTTCCACTGCAAGGTACCTGCCGAGTTCAGCCCTCCCACGGCGTAGATCAGCCCTGCTATGGACGTGCAGCACCGGGGGCGCGTCTTGAACGCCGGGAGGTGCGGCCGGCGCTCCGGCATGAGGTGGTAATCCTTGGCTTCATCCACCAGATCCCTGGAATCCAGTGAGTCAGGAGTTAAAGAGGAGCTCTGACTGCCTGGAGGCAGAGGCAGATTTAAGCCTCTGTGACCCCACGCCCCAGGCTCACCTGCATTTGTGGCAGCAGCGCACCAGGTCGTCCTGCTGGACGCGGTCCGTGAGGAATTGCGGCCGGCACAGCGGGAGGCGGATCTTGGAGAGGAGCTCGGGCAGGAAGGAGTCCCTCTGGTCTCGGTCGTACCGGATCCAGGCTAAGGCAGCTTCAAACACCTTGGGAGAGAGGGGGAGGAAGTTGGGAGTTTTGGGTTTTGCTGCTGGCGCCACTTGATTGATGGAAAAAGAAATGGCATGGAATTGTAGGATCCCGGAGTGGTTTGGGATGGAAGGGACCTTAAGGATCACCCAGTGCCACCCCCTGCCATGGGCAGGGACACTTTCCACTAGCCCAGGTTGCTCCAAGCCCCACCTAAACTCTTTCAGGGATCCTGAAAGAGGCAGCCACAGGTTCTCTGGGAAATCCATTCCAGTCCCTCCCCACCCTCACAGCCAACAATTCCTGCCCACTATCCCATCTATCCCTGCCCTCTGGCAGTGGGAAGCCATTTTCCCTTGTCCTGTCCCTCCATCCCTTGTCCCCAGTCCCTCTCCAGCTCTCCTGGAGCCCCTTCAGGCCCTGCAAGGGGCTCTCAGCTCTCCCTGGAGCCTTCTCTTCTCCAGGGGAACACCCCCAGCATTCCCAGTCTGGCTCCATAGAGGTTTTTTCTCCACCTCCGACTTATCCTGCAACAATCCCGGGGGATTGTACATTTAACACAAGTGTTTGCAGGGAGCTGAAGGAGCTGTGAAGAGAATTTTGGCAGAGGAGGTGGGACAGAAGCAAAATCCTGTTTATTTACTGAGAAAAACCAGCAAACTGGGAAAGGAGAAAGGGAATGCTGCTGCTCCATGGAAAACCAGGAGACAGGTTGGATGACAGGGATCCATCTGTTCACTTTTCCTCCATTCTCCCCCTCTTCCTCACTTTTCTTCTTTTTTTTCTGTATTTTTCTCTTTCTGACCCAATTTTTTCATCACTTCCCCATTTTTCCACCTTTTTTTGCTCTTCATTGACTTTCTTTTCCTAATTCTTCCCAGTTTTCCTTATTTTTCTTAATTTTTCCACTTTTCTCTCCACTTTTCCCTTTACTTTCTATTTTCCCTTTATTTTCAACTTTCTTCTGTTTGCTTTCCCCTGGTTTTCTCCCTTTATCCTTGGTTTTCTCGGTTTTCCCCAATTTGGCTTCTTTTTTTGCCCAATCTTTTCCTTTTCTTCCCACGTTATCCCTTTATTCCCGTTTTTCTGCTTCGTTCCCGTTTTTCCCCATTTTTCCCGCTTTCCTGTTTCCCCCCCCTTCCTTCCCACTTTTCCTTCCGTTCTCCCTCTTTCTTTTTATTTTCCCACCCTTTGCTTTTCCCACATTGTCTTTCCTCGATATTTTTTGTTTGTCCGTTTTTCCATTTTGTTGGTTCTGCTCCCGTTTTTCTGCTTTTTTTTCATTTTTCCCTTTTTTTTCCCCCTCATTCTTCCATTTTTCCCCCCCCCCTCATTTTCACCATAGCTCTGTTTACCACCTCTTATTTTTCCCCGCTGTCTTCTCCTCATCTTCATTCAGACCAGGAACAGGATCATTCCCATTCCCACTCCCAAGCCAAACCCCGCTCCAGGGACACACCTGCTCTTCGGACTTCACGTTGAGCTCATCCCTGGAAACGAGCTCCAGGACGTCCTCGAAGGGCAGGGCCAGGAACTCCTCGGACATGGAGACCTCCACGAAGTGCTGGTGGATGAAGCTGTTGGCAGCGTCGTAGAGCACCGCGCACATCATGGTCTCGGCGAACTGCCGCACCCCCAGGCAGTTCTTGGGATGGAGCCTGGGAAAAGGGGGACAGGAGGGCAAGAGGAACGTCAGTCTAATGGAAGAGAAGCTGTGGCTGCCCCGTTCCAGGAAGTGTTCCAGGCTGGATGAGGCTTGGAGCAAGCTGGGCCAGTGGAAGGTGTCCCTGCCCGTGGCAGGGGGTGGCACTGGGTGATCCTTAAGGTTCCTTTCCAAGCCAAACCATTCCATGACTCCATGAAGCAAGACAAGCAGGTTCCAGCTCCCTGAACTGACCCCCACGGAGATCTCCAGGTGAATCCATGGCAGAGCCAGAGGATGGGAAATACAACTTAAAAATGTTCCCTCAGCCCTACCAAGGAGGCACTGGACAGACCCAGGGGCTCTGGGGCAGCCACAGCTTCTCTGGGAAATCCATTCCAGTCCCTCCCCACCCTCACAGCCAACAATTCCTGCCCACTCTCCCACCTAGCCCTGCCCTCTGGCAGTGGGAAGCCATTCCCTGTGTCCTGTCCCTCCATCCCTTGTCCCCACTCCCTCTCCAGCTCTCCTGGAGCCCCTTTAGGCCCTGCCAGGGGCTCTCAGCTCTCCCTGGAGCCTTCTCTTCTCCAGGGGAACCCCCCCAGCTCTCCCAGCCTGGCTCCAGAGCAGAGGGGCTCCAGCCCTGGCAGCATCTCCGGGGCCTTCTCTGGACTCTCTCCAGCAGCTCCACGTCCTCCTGCTGCTGGGAGGGACTCTCACATGAGGGTGACTCCAAGGGCTCCCACAGATCTTGGTTACAACACAGCTGCCCAAAAATGTCCCAAATCTCAATTCCACTTTAGGAGGAGAGCTTGGTGTCCATGTCCCAGCTCTTTGGAATGGTGAGAATCCTCTACTTTTCCTGTTACTACCCAAATTCACAGCTGGGCACTCAAATCCAGGAGCTCACTTAGGACACCTGGCTGCTCCTGGGAGAATTTTGGTGACCAATCCCTGTATTTGGTGGGTGTATTTAATGTCACTCCATGGAACACACTGAGCAGCTGCAGGGAAGCCAAGCTGGGGAAACTAAACCCGTCAGACTCCCTGGCACGGGTGGAGAATCCATGTGGTGCATTTCCAAAGAATATCCCAGTTTTCCATTTCCAGATCATGCTGCTGGAACAGTCTCACAGCCAAACACCAGTGGGGAAATCGAAAAACATGGGAGCAATTTAAGGCTCTGCCACAGTTTCCTGTGCAGCTCCTGGGCTGAGGCACTTTGTTCCCTCTCTGGAACATGCACAGCAGCAGGAAGGGCAATTCCTGCCCGGATGGGTTCTTAGAAAGGGAATGATTCCCTCCATTTTGCTCGGGATATCAATTCCTTTGGCTGGCCAAGGTCTTTTATTGTGTCCCAGCACCTCACAAGCCTGATAAGCTATTTTATAGGGAATGAGAATGACAGGAAAAGGGGGAATGGCTTTAAGCTGAAAGAGGATAAATTTAGATGGGATGTTGGGAAGGAATTGTTGGCTGGGAGGGTGGGGAGGCCCTGGCACAGGTTGCCCAGAGAAGCTGTGGCTGCCTCTGGATCCCTGGAAGTGTCCAAGGCCAGGTTGGAGCAACCTGGGCTGGTGGAAGGTGTCCCTGCCCATGGCAGGGGGTGGAACTGGGTGAGCTTTAAGGTCCCTCCCAACCCAATTTGTGATTCTATAATTCCACAAATGACAAATTTTGGGATCCAAACACCTCCTCATCCCACTGGCAGGGGACATCCCGGCCCTCTCACACCCGACACAGGTGACTAAAGCCTTGCTGCTGTCGGGGAGCAGCCAAACCCCCCTCAAGAGACCCTCCCCCCCTTTACCTTTCCCTAAGGAATGTACAACAGGCATCCTTGATGTTCTGGAGCTGCAGGAAACTGGCCCCCATGAGCAGGGACTGCACGTTCTGCTGGTCGATGGCCAGGTGCCCGTTGTAGGCGAAGTTGATCAGAGCCTCCAGCGCGCTGAAAACAGGGAGAAAGGGCGGGAATGCCACTGGATTCCAGCTGGGATGGGGCTCTACCCACAGCACAGGGTTTGCTGGGATCACCCAGAGCACCCTCCCCCCCCGAGCGCCGTGGGTGTCCCTGGGGTGTCACCTGGGGTCCATGCCCTGCATGACGATCTCCTCCTGCTTGCACTCCATCATGTTGTTGGTGAACATGGCGTGGAAGTACGGGATGGACGCCGCCAGCACGATCCGGTGGGCGCTGAACTTGTGGTCCCCCACCTGGAATGGGCAAAGGGGCAGGAGGAGGGATCAGCAGGGGTCGGCACCGCCCACTGCCGAGGTTCCCAGCGGCACAGCTCCGCCGGGAGCCAAGGATTCCAGGCAGGTCTTTGCTCCCATTAGTTCTCCCTGTCGGTTCAGCGCCTTTTCCCCTAATTTTCCTGGTAATCTGACTCATCCCACTCCACGGCCATGGGAGATTTTTTCCCCTTACTTAAGGAAAATGTTCCCATTTGAGCTTTGCTTTATGGGACGAACCAGCTGGCACAGCAGGTTCTCTGCATTCCAGGTTCTCCAAGGATTCCTTCTCCTCTACAAAACCCTTCACTCCTCTTTCATCTCCAAATGCTGTTTGGATTGAGGGTTTCCATGACTCCCAACAGTGCCTTCCCTCTCCCTCTGGGCCTCTGGTTTGCACACCCAGCAAACACAAACTTCCTGGGAGTTTACAAAGCAAAATTCCTGCCAGATGGAAAAAAAAAGAGGCGCTTTTGCAGAGCCTTGTCTTTGCCCTGGGCAGCCCCGAATCCCTGTCCCAGCTTCCTCTGTGCCTGGAATACCCTGCACCAATCCTGCTGTCCTGGATTCCACAGAATTCCTAATTCCCAGAGCAAAATCAGAAGTGAAATGGTAGGGACTGTTAGAGCTCATGGAAAAAACCCCTCACAGATACTTGTGTGTGACTTTGCAGGGATAAAGGTGTGGATCAATCCCTTCCCCTAATCCAGAACCACAGGGAAAACATCCCAGAGGCTCCAAGAACTGAGAGCTGGGCCCCAAATAGGTGCAAAATCACCATCAGCTTCCCTGTGTGCACACAGTGGGATGGGGAATGTCTGGGAAAAGGAGTCAGGAGTGTTTGGACAGGCAAAGGAGCCCGTGGTCCATGAGGGGATGGAGCTCAGGGTCACGATCCCTGGCTCTGGTTAGGAAGGAATGTTGGTGGAGCAGATTCCCCACCCTGACTCCAGCCTGGCCAGAGCTTCAAAAATACTAAAATACCCCAAATTTAATGAGAAAGGCCCAGAAAAGAAGCAATTCCAGAAGCTGAGCGTTCCTGGGAGCTGACAGAACCTCCCTGTGCCCATGGGATTTTCATTCCCTCCCTCACTCCCAGGTGAGCACACCTGGGAATTCTGCTCCTGGTCACCTCTCCATGTCCCGGCGCTGCTCAAGGTAAAGAAGGACACTCAGGTGCTGGAGGGGTTTTTTTTTTGGAATTCTCAGTGGGGGAAGGTTTCCACGGGGCCAGGCCCAGCCTGGCTGACCACGGTGACAAACTCGGCCCGTCCACATTCCACATTCCACATTCCATCCCCCAGGAACACCCGACCTGCTCCGCAAGCTCCGGCACTTCCCGCTCCATTCCTTCCCCAGGGATGAAGCCATTCCAGCAGCAGCTGCTCCCGGCCCAGCCCACTGATGGGAAGAATAAACAGTGGGAAAAACTGGCAACACCATCAAAATAGGTCTTATTAATACACCTCCATCCTGCTGGGAAAGCCCTTCCCAGGTGTCTCGAACATCCCAAACCACAGAAAAACTCCATTTTTTTTCTTGGATATTCCTGAAAGGTGAAGGGAAAAGGTCTCTAATCTCTAAAATTCCAGAAGATATCCCAGTGCCTGGAAGGAATTCGCTCCAACTGGTTTGTTTGGATGAGTGTTCCCATTCAGAGTGTGCAAGAAAAAAAACATTTTCCTTGACTTTCATTTCAACTCCAAGCACAAGTTGCCAAAAATTTCAGCTGTTCCAACCCCATTTTACCTTTCTAATAAATAAAAATGGTGTCAGAACTAAACAGGCACCTCTTAAAGTGAAACACCTGCTTCAAATGCATCCAGTGACCCTTGAGATATATCCAAAATTATCCCAGGGGGCAGTTCTGGGGACTCCAGTGTAGGACACAGAAGGGCTGGAGCGTGTGCAGGGAATGGAGCTGGGAAGGGGCTGGAGCAGCAGGAGCAGCTGAGGGAGCTGGGGGGGCTCAGCCTGGAGAAAA
>NW_016690465.1:569324-575222 GCF_001604755.1 Lepidothrix coronata
GGGAACAAGGGACAGGATGAGAGGGAACGGCCTCAGGCTGTGCCAGGGGAGGGTCAGGTGGGATATTGGGAAAATAATTTCATGGAAAGGGTTGGAACACATTGGCACAGCTGCCCAGGGCAGAGGTGGAGTCCCCACCCCTGGAGGGATTTCAAAGCCCTGTGGATGTGGCACTTGGGGACATGGGCAGTGGTGGCCTTGGCAGTGCTGGGGATGGTTGGACTTGCTGATCACAGAGGGCTTTTCCAACCTAACCCATTCCATGATTCCATGCTCCAAGTCCCAACACAACTGATGTCAGAGCTGTCCAAGGGCTGAGGGTTCCCCCACGCTCCAGTTCCAGGGATGCAGCGCCCTGAGCTCATCCCAAACAGCCTCATTATCCCTAACACACCTGGGCATTGCAAAAGCCAACATCCACAGTCATCCTGCAAGATTCCTGAGGGGATAATGAGAGCTGCACCATCCCTCATGTCCAGAGCACCACCCTTTTGGGTGGTCCTGCACCGGGAATGATCCCTGGGAGCAGCGACATCCACGGAGCTGCACCAGCAAAGAGCTTGGGAATATCTCCTGGTTGTGGACAAGACAAAACCTGGGATTCCTTTTTGGAACCTGCTCCTGTAAAGCCTGAGGGCCCTCAGGGAGATGGATAAATTGGGATCTCTGCTCCAAAGGCATCGTTATGTTCATTCCATCAGCACTGGGTGGCAAGTCCCAAAGGAACAACTCCATTTCTTGCTGCAGGCAAAGGACAAGTTTTTCCTGTAGAAAATGGGAAATACTTCCGAGGGTGAGCACACAGAATGTGTCCACTCGGCTCATCCTCGTGTCTTCTGCTTCCAGAGTGCTCCCTGTCTCTAGAGCCAAAGGATCTCCCTTCCCAGGACCAAATAAACACACTTTCCTACCTGATGGATTCAGGCTGGAATCACCCAAGTCTAAGGAGAAAGTGGGAAAGAGCTCATCCTCCTCCTGATATCACTCCAGGATGTTCTGTGTTACAGTGGATAATTTTAGCTCCCTTTTTTTTAAGGGAAAGGAAGCTGCTTCCCAGGAAAAAGGAACTTTGCAAGCATCCTTCCAGACCCCAGGAATCACAGAATTCCCTCCTGACACGTCTCCAAAGGAATGTGCTCCCGGACACCCCCACAGCACAAATGTTAACAAATTCCCGGGAACGGGGAGCCTTTCTCCAGGAAAATGGTGTAGGTGGAAGAAAGGCATCTATTGTTTTCCTGATGTCACCACCCCGCAGAGCTGAGGAGTCTGGAGTTTTTGGCAGCAAAGACCTCCAACGTTCCCCAAAATCATCTTCTCTCCGTGACGTTGGCACCGGAGTCACCGAGAGGCCAAAGCAGGAGGGGAGCTGTGTCCAACCCATCCCAGCACGGTTCTGCTGGGAGAGGTCATGGACTGCACCTGGATCAGGCAATTCCAGGCACAAATCCAGGCTGGATGGAGAATGAGAAGAGACCGGAGGGGAAGGGTTTGGGGGTGTTGGTGGATGAGAAGAGAAGGCTCCAGGGAGAGCTGAGAGCCCCTGGCAGGGCCTGAAGGGGCTCCAGGAGAGCTGGAGAGGGACTGGGGACAAGGGATGGAGGGACAGGACACAGGGAATGGCTTCCCACTGCCAGATGGGATACTGGGAGGGAATTCCTGGCTGTGAGGGTGGGGAGGCCCTGGCCTAGGTTGCCCAGAGAAGCTGTGGCTGCCCCTGGATCCCTGGAAGTGTCCAAGGCCGGGTTGCAGCAACCTGGACTAGGGGAAGGTGTCCCTGCCCATGGCAGGGGTGACACTGGATGATCTTTAAGGATCCCTTCCATTCCAAACCATCCCAGGATTCCATGATAATGTAACCAATGGCTTTGAAGCAGAAATCACATCCCCTCTGCACGTCCAACAAACCCAAATTCACAAGGAATTCCCTGCCAACTCAGAGGATCTGAAGGGCTTTGCTGAATCCCAGTCCCTCCATGTCCTCCAGGGACAGGGAGCATCCCGAGGGGATCAGCTCCAGCCCTGCTCCTGCAAGGACAGCAAAAAGACATTTCATGGAGTCCCAGAAGCAGAAACGCTTCCGGTTTCCATAAGGGAAGAGCTGATGGCAGCTCTTCCAACACATCCTGTCAGGATCCAAACCAGCTCCCAACTGCTGCATGACAAGACTGGAGTCAGATCCTTAACCTGCAGCTCTCCTGCCTTGCAGATCTCCCAGCTCCTCCAAGCAAACAGATATCCTCTCTCCTTCCGAGCTGGTTTTCCTGGAGGATCTCCCAGACACGCTCCAAGATCTGCGGAGCAGCCAAGCACTGGGAGGATGAAGGAGCTGCAATCAGGCAGGCAGCCCGAGCTGTCTGGAATTCCACTGATCCAGAGGTTCCTCCACTTCTGGGTCAGCTCTTGGGGGTTTGCTTTGGAAAACAGCCTGCTTTGGGAAAACTGGGATTAGAAGGGAAGAGAAGCCAAGAGGACTGTCACCTGTCAGTGACAGGCCTGCCCATGGAACAAATAATACAGCCTCTCCAGAGCTTGGAATTACTTCAGTTTTCCAGGCCTGGATTGTATTTTAAGAGACTTTTCTATTTGGTCTTGGAATTAGTCATGGAAAAATGGCATTGGAGCAGTTCAGGCCCGAAGGAGGAGCTGCAGCAACAAGAGGGGCTCCCGTTAACTCCACTCTCCAAGGATTTGGAAAGGCACAAACCTTCTCTCTTCCAACAGTTTGGCCAAGATTCCTGGAGGTGCCAGCCTGGCACTTGGACCTCCCTCCTCTGGCTCCGAGCAGGCAAGCAGGAGCAGGAGCTATAAATAGGATATTATTCATTTTATTCCCCCTAAATTTGTCAGCGAAGAACAGGATGAATATTCCTCGCCTGTTTGACCGTGGTGCATTCCACAGGATTCCAGCAGGATGTGTCCCCAGGGAGCACTTGTACCTTGGCCTGAGGCAGGGACAGCAAATCCCAGCAAACAGAGCTGCCCGGGCAGTTTCCATCCTGGCAGGATATTTGTCTTCCCAAAACAATCCTCGGGAAGAACACGGACACTGAGGGGCTTCTTCCCTGCCATGGAACAGGTCAGGATCTCCAGGTCAGGGAATAACATCCCTAACACCTCCAGGAGAGCTGGAGAGGGAGCTGGGACAAGGGATGGAGGGACAGGACAAGGGGGAATGGCTTCCCACTGCCAGAGGGCAGGGTTAGGTGGGATATTGGGAAGGAATTCCTGGCTGTGAGGGTGGGGAGGCCCTGGCACAGGTTGCCCAGAGAAGCTGTGGCTGCCCCTGGATCCCTGGAAGTGTCCAAGGCCAGGTTGGACAGGGCTTGGAGCAACCTGGGCTAGTGGGAGGTGTCCCTGCCCATGGCAGGGGGTGGCACTGGGTGATCCTTCAGGTCCCTTCCATCCCAAACCAGTCTGGGATTCACACCAATACACACTTTAATCCTAAAAAAAACCAGTGCTCTCCATCCCAAACCAGTTTTGCCACAGAATTCCCTCAGGTTCCAGCACAGGCTATCCCAAATACACTCTGCGGAAGGTACAACCACTTCCAAGGTGGATCACCACCCTCAGTCCCTCTTCCCAGCAGGCTACAGCTGATCCAGGGAGCAGCCCCCTATATCCATGGGGTGCTCCCTATCCCACATCCTGCCTCCATGACAGGCACAACCCTCTCCAGCTCCTCTCCCTGAAAAGTTTCAGGATGAGTAGGCTGGGAAGCACCTTCCCACTTAATTAAACTTCAGAGTTAATTCTGGAATGACTCAACATTGCTCCCACCCCACAGACTCCTCCGAGTTTGGAATCCTGAGGGATTCCAGCAACTCCTGCCCGGCTCTCCGAGCCCTCCCAGCCATTCCCTGCACAGCCAGGGACCCAATCCTGAGGATTTTGCACAGCTACGGATTATTTCTTTGATGTAGGAAAGGAATCTTCTCCCGTGGGTGGGAGCAGTTTGATCCATAAACCTGCACCAACCCCACCCACAGGCCCTCACAGACCCCCCCACCAGGGCTGGGGAGGTCCAAGACCCCTTGACACCCCACTGAGGGGGCTTGGGGGGGTCGTCTCAGCACCACCTCTCTCCACTGACAAATCCATGGGAAGGGGGGACCCTCAGCTCCCCTTCCTGCCCATCCAAGAGGGTCTCAGCCACCCCCTTATCCCCCACCAAAGGGGCTCCAGGGGACTCCAGCTGCCTCATTCCCTCTGGAAAAGAGGTTGGGAGGGTCCCTCAGTGCTCCCTCAGGGACTGGGGTCACCCCCCAGGTCCTCCCTGGGGTCTCCCCTTACAGGCTGGGGTCTTCCCTCGGGGGCCTGGGGGTTCCTCAAGTCCGTTCTCAGAGTCTGGGGTCCCCCCACAGGGGGACACAGGGGTCCCTCAGCTCCTTCTCAGGGGTCTGGGGGGTCCCTCAAGTGCCCCCTCAGAGGCCAGGGGGTCCCTCAGCTGCCCTTTCTGAGATTGGGGTCCCCCATCTCCCCCACAAAGGGCCAGGGGGTCCCTCAGCCCCCATCAGGGGCCGGGGGGATCCCCAGCTCCCTCTCAGGAGCCAGGTGGTCCCTCATCCCTCCCCTCAGGGACCAGGATCCCTCAGCCCCCCTCAGTTCCCCCCCAGTGACCGGGGGGTCCCTCACCTCTCACCCCTCGTGTCCCCCCCACACGTCCCGCACCTTGAGCGTCACATCGCAGAGCTTGCCCTGCCGCCGGATCTCGCCCATGACGCCGTAGCCGCGGCTGGGCAGGTCTCCCACCGAGAAATGCACCAGGTCCTCGGGGTCCAGCTCGGGCTCCGCCGCCGCCGCCGCCTCCAGCATCGTCCCGGCCGCTCCCGCCGCGCTTCGCCCCCGCCGTGCGCTGGCCCCGCCCGGCCGCCGTACCCGCTCCGCTTCCGGGACGGACCGGAAGCCGCCGTTGCCATGGAGAACAGGAAGTGGACGCTGCCATGGCGACACCGGACGCCACCTCGAGCCGGAGCCGGAGCCCAAGCCCGGGCAAGGGGATGACGAAGGAGTCGCCGTCTCGCTCCGCAAGGGTTAGTCGGTGCTGCTGGCTCCGGGAGAGCGGTCACACGGGCGGCATCAGCCCCCCAGGCATCGCTCTCCCCCTCACAGCATCCTCCCTTCTCCCCCCCCGGAACGGTTTGGGATGGAAGGGAGCTTAAAGATCATTTTTTCCACCCCGTGCCATGGGCAGGGACACCTGCCACTATCCCAGGTTGCTCCAACCTGGCCTGGGACACTTCCAGGGATGGGGCAGCCACAGCTTCCCTTGGAAAGTCCCAACCCTTCCAGACGGATTTTGCAGAAATTCCTGCCCAAATCTTGTCACTCGAGGTGTGGGAAGGGAACCTCTCACTTCCAAGGCTTTGGAGAGATCGCTCAATCCGTGTTTGGTGCAGCAAAACAGGATCAGTTGGTCCGTGTGTGTCCAGGTATTGTGTTTTTCCCATGGAATGGGGTCTGTGTTTCCCTGGCAGGAGGAGGTTGAGCAGCTGGAAAGACAACAAGGTTCTGCCTCCTCCTTCCAACAGGTAATCCCAGCTGGACACAGAATTCCAGGCTGGTTTGGGCTGGAAAGGACCTAAAGGATCATCTAATTCCAACCCCCTGCCAGGGGCAGGGACACCTTCCACTAGCCCAGGTTGTTCCAACCTGGCCTTGGACATTCCAGGGATGGGGCAGCCACAGCTTCTCTGGGCAATTCCCAACTCTTGGAGATGGATTTTGCCCAAAGTCCTGCCCACCTGAGCTGTTGGAAGGGGAACTTCTCAATTCCAAAGCCTTGGAGAGATGGCTGAATCCATGTTCAGTGTGGCAAAAGGGATCGGTTTTCCCGGGTCTCCAGGTGTGTTTTTCACATGGAATGGGGTCTGTTTTTCCCTGGCAGGAGGAAGA
>NW_016690465.1:575278-585157 GCF_001604755.1 Lepidothrix coronata
AAGAAGGTTCAGGGGATGGAAGAGCGAAGAGGTTCTCCCTCCAAAACAAAGACTAATTCAAGGGTAATCCCAGCTGGGCCCACTTGGAATCCTGGAATGGTTTGGGTTGGAAGGGACCTGAAAGCACATCCACCAGCCCAGGTTGCTCCAAGCCCCATCCAAACTGGCCTTGGACACTTCCAGGGGTGGGGCAGCCACAATTTCTCTGGGCAACCTGTTGCTTCCCATCTCCTGGTGTTTATAAACACTCCCGGGAATCGTTGCTTTTATCCTCACATCCAGCAACAGGCATTGTTGCAGCAAGGAAAATTCCACTCGTTTGGAATTTGTTCTCTCTGATTCATAGGAGAATTATTCCCCAGGATTTTCCCTTCCTCCCTTCCCCTGCTGTACTTCTTTCTTTGAAGAAATAATTCCCAAGTGCTCCAACACTGGGTTCTGGTTTTTTTGGACAGGCTTCTGCAATCTCCAGGAGATCCCAGGCCCAGGAGGAGGAGGAGGAGGAGGAGGAAGAGGAGGAGGAGGAGGAGGGGGACAGCAATTCCTCTCTGTTCCCTGATAGTGACTCTTTCAGGTATCCCCCAAAGGTTTTAAATCCAAAAAGTCTTGGTTCAGCTCCAACCTCCACATTTCATTTCAGAGCAGGTAAAATGGTGGAGAGATCCCAGAAATCCTGAATATACAAGAAATTCAAAAGATTTTGCCCCAAACTGTAGGTTATCACTAATTATTACATAATTACTGAGCACAGGCTGTCTGGAGGAAATAACTGAGGGGAAAATATGGGATCTACACCTTCCAGGGATTCCCAAACGTTCAGTTCATGTGTCTCAGGTGCGGCTTTAGCAGCTGGATGATCCCTGAGCCCTCCTCAGGTGGGTTTTACTCAGCAGATCCTCCAGCCTGGCTGGATGTTTGCTCCAGGAAACCGAAGTTTGGGTGTTTTTTAGGAATTTAAAATATTTAAAAAACAAACGAAAATCAAACAAAAGAAAATCCCCCTCCTATTCCTGCAAATATTTCCCTTTGCAAGCCTGAGAGGAAGAAAACTTGTGTTACTGAACACTCCTGTGCCTGGTACACAGGAGGAAATCAGGATCATTGAGACCCTCCTCTTTTCAATTTTCCAAGCAGGACAAGGCTGGAAAGGATTTCCAGCAGCTCTTTGCCCACAGTTGCTTTTAATAAAGAATAAAAACTGCAGCTGAACCTTTACCAACACTTCATTTGTAAATTTGACTGCTCTGGAGTTCTCCTTTTCCCGACAAATGATATAAATGTCATTTTAGGGATTGCAAGATCCTTATTTTCCTGGCTTTTCCCTCTCTGTTTAGACCCATAAAGCCAATCCAGGCCTTTGTGCGGGTCAAGCCCACGGCTCATTTTGCCCAAGACATGATCAAGTTTGGGACAGACGACAAGGTAGAGTGAAAGAAATTCCCAGTGGGAAAGGTTTGGAGTTTGCTTTCAGCTTTGCCCATGGAAAAGGCAGGATTTTCCCATCGCTTAAGGCCATGGATAACGTTTTGGGGCGTGTTGGTTCCCGTGCTCCTGCCTGACAGTGGTGTTGACTATGGAAAACACACTTCTGGTGGTACAATCACCAGGAAAACCCTCAGAAGGGCTGGGACTGACTGATCCAGGAGGAATTCCCAGGGGGAACCACAGCTTGGCACAGTATTTCTATCCCCCCTTGTGCAAGTTCCTCCCTTCACCTTCTCGTGCTTAATTCAGAATTTCCCTGAGACACAAAATAATTGAAATTTAAACAGTTGAGCTTAACCACGTTTCTTCTTTATTTAGAATAATTACCCCCAGAATTTCGAGAGTATTACCAGGTATTTTTAGCACTTCCATAACCATCCAAGGGAGTGAAATAATCCTGGTGTTTGTGCTCCCTTTCCTACTTAATTCCAGGTCCCCAATCCCTGGAGCTCCTCACGGCTGTTGAATTGATCTCCCTCTCTTTTTGGGTTGCAGAGCATCAGCATCCACATCGAAAAAGATGCCAGGGGAGGGATTGTGAACAACTCCTCCACTGACTGGTCCTTCAGGATGGATGGGCTCCTCCACAACACCTCCCAGGACAAGGTTTATGAGGCTGTGGCCAGGGACTTGGTGGCTGCAGCTTTACGTGGCTACAATGGTGATTTATTGCTATTTTTGTAATTTTGACAATAAATAGGGGTTTGGTTTGAGGACAGATCCATTGGCTGTTCTGTTTGAGGCTCCCCCCACTGAGTTTATCCTTTTGGTTTGGAATTTTCCAGGCACCATCATGTGTTATGGGCAAACTGGGGCTGGTAAAACTTACACCATGACTGGAGCAACTGAGTACGAGCACCGAGGGATCATCCCCAGAGCTATCCAGCAGGTACTGGATCTGGGAAGAGGGGCTGGATCTGGGAAGAGGGGCTGGGAGGAATACCAGGGCCACCTCTTGTATCTGCTCTCGCTGATATAAAAGTGTTTTAACACAGTGAATGTGATTTATGTCTTTTTTTTCCCCTTCATTTCACCTAAGGGATGAGGGTTAAAGAAATAAAGCAGCTTGGCTGTCATTCACAGAGGTTTAGTTCTACCTGCTCGTGGAAAATTCTTGCTGCTCCCCAAAGGTCACCAAGCCTTCAAAAGGGGTGTTTTCCAAGCTACCATTCTGTGATATCCTGTTAAAACTGATCATAAAACCATTAAGGTTGGAAAATACCTCTAAGGCCCTGGCACAGGTTGCCCAGAGAAGCTGTGGCTGCCCCTGGATCCCTGGATGTGTCCAAGGGCAGGTTGGAGCAACCTGGGCTAGTGGAAGGTGTCCCTGCCCATGGCAGGGGGTGGCACTGGGTGATCTTTAAGGTCCTTTCCAGCCTACAGCATTCCAGGATTCTCTGATTCCAGAAGATCATTGAATCCAAATCCAAGTCAAGCCCTCAGGCAACGACAGCTCAGATTTAACTCCACACCCCTAAATGTACTTGGAGCTGTTCAGAGATATCTCTATATACATATGTCTACATATCTTAGATAAATGTAGAGCTTATATATAGCTTAATATCTTATATCTATTTCTGTCTTATATCTATTTTAATCATATCTATTTTAATCTTATATCTATTTATATCTTACATAAACATCTACATAGAAATATCTTCTCTGGGAAGCCATAAATAGCTAAAAATCCTGTCTGTGAACAGAGACAAACTCTGTGTCATTGTGCAGGTCTTCCAAGCAGCTGAAGAATCCCCTGGCCTCTCCATCACTGTCCTAATTTCCTACCTGGAAGTCTACAACGAGGCCCTGTTTGACCTCCTGGGCCCGGGGCTGGGCCGTGGTTCCAGGAACACCCCCCTGGCTGTCCTGGATTCCCCTCAGGGGGTTTGTGTCAGGGGTCTGTCCATCCATCCTGTCAGCCACGAGAAGGAGGCCCTAAATCTCCTTTCTGAGGCAAGAGAACCCAAACATTCCCTTTATTCTCTGTATTATTTTGTTGGCTGAGGGAGGAGGCAGGAAAGCAGGAGGTGTGTGGCCGGGAGGGTTGATCAGCCAACACTCTTTGTTCTCTTTGTTGTGGGTGGAACATCTTTGCAGCCCTTGTTCTCCCAAGGAAAATGTCCCTGGCACAGGGATTCTGGGAGATGCTCCAAGAAAAGGGTCTTTGGCAGATAGTTTGGGGTGATCATGGTTAGATTTTACAGCAGGACTCTTCACACAATGGGTTGGATTTGTGAGGGGAGTCTGATTGCTGAGATCAGCATCTTTTCCTTGTGGCTCCTTCAGTTCATGAGGAAAACAGGAATAAATGGTTGGATCTGGAAGCAGGAAGTGTGTTCTTACCCAGAGCCATCTGGTGTCCTTAAAACCTTTCTCTGGGCTTTTTAATGACGGGCCCGTGGTGTCCTGAGCTCTGGAATGTGCTGGAAATCCCTTTTTAAAGAGCAGAAGGATGCTGATGAAGGCTGGGATTGCTGGGGTTGTTCACCTGGAGAAGGGAAAGCTGCTCTTCTGTGGGAAACTGAAGGATCCAGGGAGGTGTTCCCTGACTGTTCCTCAAAAAACCACAATCCCATGAGCTGAGCCTTGAATTTTGTCTCCATTTGCAGGGTGGGACCAACAGAGCAATAGCAGAGCACACCCTGAATAAGAATTCCTCCAGATCCCACTGCATCTTTACTATTTATATTGAGGTGAGAGCTCCAGAGATGTTTCAAACAGCTTTTTAGAGATTCAAAGAGGACTTTTGCAGTCTGGGTTTTTTTACTGTGTTTCAGTTCAAGTGCAGTTTATATTCTGTTCTCCCTCAGTGTCATTCCAGAGTTTACAGGAATCTCAAAGGCATTAAATCTAAAATCACCTTGATAGACCTGGCGGGTTCGGAGAGACTGAGTGAGATCCCGGTGAGTGCTGGGAACCCCTCGGATCCCACATGTTTTGGGCCCCTCAGGGCAAGACATGGAGGGGCTGGAGGGTGTCCAGGGAAGGGAAGGGAGCTGGGAAGGGGCTGGAGCAGCAGAAGCAGCTGGGGGAGCTGGGGGGGCTCAGCCTGGAGAAAAGGAGGCTCAGAGGGGACCTTCTGGCTCTGCAAGTCCCTGACAGGAGGGGGGAGCTGAGGGGGGTCAGGCTCTGCTCCCAGGGAAAATTCCTCCTGGAAAGGGCTGTCCAGCCCTGGCAGAGCTGCCCAGGGCAGGGGTGGAGTCTCCATCCCTGGAGGGATTTCAAAGCCCTGTGGATGTGGCATCTGGGGACATGGGCAGTGGTGGCCTTGGCAGTGCTTGGTTGGTCTCGATCTCAGAGGCCTTTTCCACCCTCAGCAATTCCCTGATTCCATAACATTCTGTATTGATCAGAATTTAAATTGCGCCAGCCCCGTGACAAACACATCCTTTGGGAAGGAAATCCAAGTCCTTGTAGACTTGTAATGAAAAATTGAGGTCTCTGAAAGCTTGTTTTCAAACTGGAGAAAGCTCCAGATCATGAATTTGTTGGGTCTGAATCAGCTCCTGACCCTCGGAGGTTTTTTCTCTGCTTTTTCCTGCTGTTTGGCCAGAAACATGTTATGGAAACTTCCCCTTTTGATCTCCCTTGCAGTCTGCAGGACACATCCGGAAAGAGAACTCCTACATCAACAGGTCCCTGACATTCCTTGAGCAAATCATCCTGGCCCTGGCTGATCCCTGGAGGGACCACATTCCCTTCCGGCAGAGCAAACTCACTCACGTCCTCAAGGACTCCCTGGGTAAGGGCTGGGCCTCACAACAGCCCCGAAGGGCTCCTAAAAATGCTGTTACTAGGAGAATATTAAGTCCTAAGGCCATAATTTATCATGGAATGGTTTGGGTTGGAAGGGACATTAAAGCCCATCCAGTGCCACCCCCTGCCATGGGCAGGGACGCCTTCCACTGTCCCAGGTTGCTCCAACCTGGCCTTGGACACTTGGACACTTCCAGGGATATGGAATCCACAGCTTCTCTGGGAACTCTTGGAAATCACAGTTTTTATCCCCATGTTTTCATTGCATTGTCACTCCATGGAAACACACCTGACCTTTGTTTTTAGGTCACTCTGTGCCCTCTGGAGGGACAGTCACACTCTGGCTGTGTCCTTTGGGTGTCTTCAAATCAAAGTGGCTTTAGGTGGAATACTGGGAAGGAATTCCTGACTGGGAGGGTGGGGAGGCCCTGGCACAGGTTGCCCAGAGAAGCTGTGGCTGCCCCTGGATCCCTGGAAGTGTCCAAGGGCAGGTTGGAGCAATCTGGGCTAGTGGAAGGTGTCCCTGCCCATGGCAGGGGGTGGGATGGGATGATCCTTAAGGTCTCTTCCAACCCAACCCATTCTGGAATTTTGTGATTCTTCTGTATTTTAAACAGCACATGATATAATGAATTCCAGAAAAGGAAACAACAACACTCCCCCCAAATTATATTCTTTGCTTTATTTTTATTATTATTTTTTCCCAGGGGGAAACTGCAACACTGTCCTGGTGACCAACATCTGTGGGGAAGCTGCTCATGTGGAAGAGACGGTGAGTTGAAGGGATTCCTGCAGAATCCAAGCCTTGTTCCCGCTGCTCCTTGTTTTAAAGAACAGCCTCTGGAGGGTTCTGGCAGGGAAACATCCTGCCTGATTCATCCCAAACCTTGGAAAGCTCATCTTATCTCGAAGGCTCAGAAAACAGACTCCTGTCAGCTGAGAGCCTGGAGCAGGGCAGCTCACATTTAAGCTCACTGGAGAGTGTTAATTATCATTATTATCCAGCTCTGATGGGTTTCCATGGGACATCACATAATGGGCTCACTGGAATTGCACCAGTTCACAGCAGAGCTGGATCAGGAATCAGGAGGAACCTCCCGACAGGTTGGTTTTTAACCTGTGAAACGATAAAATCAGGGACAATCTCCCTTTGTGAACTGGATGAGCTTAACCACACCTGTAACACACAGGAGGGAATCCCTTGGAGCAGTGACATAGACTTTAAATGGATTAAAACTAAACAGTTAAATAGATTTTATATTTCCATGTCCTTGGATCTGACACGGAGCAGTTAAATAGATTTTTTATGTTTCTGTGTCCTTGTATCTGACTTAATTAAGCAGTAACAGGTTTGGAAAATGATCTCCCTGCCAGTATCTCTTTCAGTTCCTTAAAATCCTTGTTTTCCAGCTGTCTTCCCTGCGCTTTGCCACCAGGATGAGGTGGATCATGGCAGAGCCAGTTGCCAACGTGACGTTCGAGCGGGAGGTACGGAAAGAACGGGAATGGAGGAAGGAATTTTTGCTCAAAGTCATTAATATTTAGGATAACAACCTTAAAAAACAGAGGAGAATTAGGTAGTTCCATAAGTCATCCCTTCTCAGCCAAGCTGACATTGCTAATTTTAGGTGGATGATAAAATGGATTAATATTAAACTTTTTAAATAGGTACCCACTTAGCTGAGAGGGAACAGCCAGGCAGTGACATGTGGAAATTTTTTCAACTGCATGTGAATCTTTTTCTGATAAGGTTCACCTCTCAACAGAGATATTTTATTGTGAATTACTCCCCTGATATGTGGGGAAATCACCCCAGTCCTACCTGCAGCTTTACACGGCGTTATCCCCATTCCTGCTGGTGAAGTAACATCTTTTCCACAATTGGGAAAACTTGGTTGAACAAGGAAATAATTTAAAGAATTATTTAAAGAATAATTTAAGGACAGGGATCACAGGATTTTAGGTGTCCTGAGGGTACTTCCACAGCTGGAGGAGTGGAAAAAACCAAACCAGAGGAGCTGAAATTGGAGTGTTTAAGGAACCTTTGTGCTTTGATGCTCCACAGGTCCCTTCAAAACAGTGTCCAGTTCTCCCTGAATCCCAAGATTTGGGTACTCACACCTTTCTGGAAACACATTTTAAAGAGTGAATCCTTGAAGGTATTGCAGGTTCTGGAGCCATTCAGTCCAACCCAGCCCAGGAGGCTCCCTCCTCTGTCCCAGGGGGGTCAGAGCTGCTCAGTTCTGCTTGGCTTCCCAGATAACATCCCAGAATCCGGAACTTGCTGAGCCCTGCAATGCCAGATCAGGAAATCACACATTAAAAAGCAGGTGGCCCTTCTTTTGATGGCTTAAGGAGACTCTGCAGGACAGAAACTGTCCTGCTGGGAGCTAATCAAGGGCAAAATGTGTTCCAGACCCACCAATTCCCTCTGCAAACCCCGAGGGAGCTGCTATCCAGCTGGGATATTCTCCAGCAGCCAGTTCTGTGCTGCTTTTAGGGGTTTTTTTTCCCCCTCCAATATAATTTAGTGATTTGTTCACCCTTTTTTTCCCTGTTAGGTGTCAGTGAAGGCTCTGGAGGAGGAGATTGATCTCCTGAAGCGCGAACTGACCATGAAGGACATGTTTGTAAGGATCAGTTAACTCAGTGTCCAGTGGGATTGGGTTCTTCCTTCTGCTTCCAACACCATCTTTTGGGGTTTAGGGGAAGCTCTGAAGATCCCACACAGGGAGGTTTTGTTGTAACTTCAATCCTGAGCCACCAGAGATGTTTTTTTAAGGCTCTTGAAGCCCTTCTGTTGCTGGTTGGAATGGGAAGGGGAATGTTTGCTTCCCAAATCCCATCACCTGCCAGGTCAGGTGATGAGAATCCCAATCAGAAATGGGCACAGTAATGTCAGCTGTTTGCCAGACTGGTGGAATTCCGGAGTTCCAGACTGGTTTGGGTTGGAAGGGACCTTAAGGATCATCCGGTGCCACCCCCTGCCATGGGCAGGGACACTTCCCACTAGCCCAGGTTGCTCCAAGTCCCGTCCAGCCTGGCCTGGAACAGTTCCAGCTTCTCTGGACAACCTGTGCCACCCTCTCAGAGAAGAATTCCTTCCTTAAATCCAGTGTGAATCCCCCCCCTTTTAGTTTCAAACCCTCCCCCCTTGTCCCACCCCAGCAGGCCCTGCTGAAAGCTTTGTCCCCATCGTTCTCCTCTCCCCCCACCCGTTTGTAACTCCCTGATCCTCAGTTTTCCACATTTTTTCCTCAGAAAAATCGTTCTGTCGTGACTTACAGCCCCCTGACTGGTGCCCAGAGAGCAGCAATTAAATCCCAAGTCCACAAATACCTCAGAGGAGCCATCGAGGAGATCGATGTAAGTGGCTTTTTGGTGAAAAAGGACTGAAATATTGCTTCCATCCCATTTTCCTCCAGGAAGACACAATGAAAGTGTCTTCTGAAGAGGCTTTTTTTTTCCACCCCAAAGCACTACAGAACTGTAATTTAACTCCTTTTTTGCACGTTAGGGACTGTCTCCGTGTTTTGGAAGATTGAGGACAATTTTCCTCAGTCCTAAAACCCTTTAAATTGGTTTATTTGGAACATCTTTAAAGAATGAATACCAACATTGTTGGATTTATGCCTCTCTTCCTCAGATAGTGAACATCAGGCAAATCCAGGAGGTGTTTAAACAGTTCAAAGCGATTATAAGGTAAGATCATGGAATTCCAGGATGGTTTGGGATGGAAGGACCTTAAAGCTCATCCAGTTCCAGCCCTGCCAGGGGCAGGGACACCTTCCACAGGTTGCTCCAAGCCCCTTCCAGCCTGGATTAAAGGTTAAAATAAGGTGATGGGAATGAGCAGAGTTAATGTGATTTAATCTGGATCACAGTTATGGAAAGTATAAAAATACCCATCAAAAAGCTTCAATATCCAGGAGACCTGAAGGGAAGTCATGGAAAAAGAGAGGAAGAGAGTGGGTAAAGATTATGATGGTTGTGGAAGCGTGGAGGGGGAAGGTGGGGTGTTTGGGGATGAGACCAAGGGGAAAAGGGGGTTTTCTTTGGAAATCTGATGCTGGCAGGATCACAGGTTTTCCCATGTGGAACATGATGCTTCAGGAGCTGTTTTCTCCTCCAGTCAACAGGAGAAAGACATAGAGGCCAAGTTACGGAGCAAATACCTGCTGGGAGACAGGGGGGAGTCCAAGGCTGACGTTGGGTCTGAGGTTGGTGAGGAGGTGGAAGATGAGGAGAAAGAGGACAAGGAGAAGAAGAAGGATAAGGTAATGCCTGGCCCAGAATCCACCTTAGAACTGGCTGCTGTGCTGCAAAAATGGGATTTGCCTCAAGTTCAGCTTTTCCCTGTCAAAATCAAACTGAGAAATGATCGTGGGATGGGTTGGGCAAAAAATGTGTGCAGGGCAGAGGTGCACCAGTTAATGAAGAGGAATTCCTGTCAGCAGAGGATAGGCCCATTATCTGACCTTAATAATCTATTAAATGGGAATTAGAATCCCAGAATGGTCTGGGTTGGAAGGGATCCTAAGGCTCATCCAGTCCCACCCCCTGCCGTGGGCAGGGACACCTTCCACCAGCCCAGGTTGCTCCAAGCCCCGTCCAACCTGGCCTTGGACACTTCCAGGG
>NW_016690465.1:585197-587166 GCF_001604755.1 Lepidothrix coronata
CTCCAGGCTGAGCCCCCCCAGCTCCCTCAGCTGCTCCTGCTGCTCCAGCCCCTTCCCAGCTCCCTTCCCTTCCCTGCACACGCTCCAGCCTCTCTGTGTCTTGTCCTGAGGGCCCAGAACTGCCCCAGGATTGGAGGTGGTGCCACACCAGAGCTGACACAAACCAGGGGCCATTGGCCTCTTGCTCCCCTGGGCACACCTGGGCTCATGTCCAGCCTCTGTCACCAGCACCTCCAAGTCCTTCTCCAGCTTTCCAGCTGCTCTTCCCTGCTCCTGGACTATTCCAGGGTTGTTGAGACCCAAGGGCAGGACCTGGCCCTTGGCAGTGACTGACTCTGGTCAGGCAGGGATGGGCAGCCCATGGATGAGGCAGGGAGGGAGCTGGCAGAGGAGTAGGGAAGGAGAAGAGATTTTGGGAGGGAAGGGGGAGCCAGCGAGTCCTGAGCGGAGAAAGATCCTTCAATTTACAGAAGTAAATCCCTGCTTGGCTCCTTCCCGACATTTCCCCAAAGCCCTTGTCAGGGATACAGCAGCTCTGGCTCCAGTTCCCTCTGATGAAGAAATTAATTAACCTGGTTCATCTTTTCCACCCTGGCAGGAAGGAAAAACTTGTGACCCCTTCCCTTGAAAGGGATCTGGATGGTTCTGCACCACCAGAAACTCAGGAAGAAAGTCCCACCAAGGATGTGGATGAGGAAGAGGGAGCAAGTGAGCAGGATAGAAAAGATAGTGAGCAAGAGCTCTCAGCCCCCTCCTCAGGGAAGGAGTCCCAGCAGCCCAGGTAACCCTGGAGGGGAGTAGATCCCCCTTCCCAGGTGGTGGTTTCCACTGGAGTGACAGGACTGTGTTCCCTGAGCACAACTACAGAGCAAACAGCAGGGATTGGGGGATCTTCAGTGCTTGGATGTAGAAATACAGGACAGGAATGGTTTTGGGAACACCCTGAGCACCCAGTTATGTTGGTGGTGGTTGTCACCTCCGTGTGCTTTGAGCTCTGTCCTGGTCAGCTGGACTTTTAATTGGGAAGTCTCTGAAAATTACAGCATTCCTTCCCCTTTGGTTAACAGGAAAAGTGCAGAGACACCTCATATCCAGCCACAAACCCCCCCAGAGTCATGGAAATGGGGCCTTACAATCGGAGAATCATGGAATGATTTGGATTCCAAGGGATCTTAAGGATCACCCAGTCCCACCCCCTGCCATGGGCAGGGACACCTTCAACTATGCCAAGTTGTTCCAAGCCCCATCCAACGTGGCCTGGAATGCTTCCAGGGATCCAGGGGCAGCCACAGTTTCCCTGGGAAACCTGTGCCAGGGCCTCCCCACCCTCCCAGCCAGGAATTCCTTCCCAGTCTAAACATTCCCCCTGATCCTATAAAATATAAACTAGGAGGTGCCCTGTCTACATCTCACTTGTAAAAGGTGAGGTCAGATCACCTGGCTCTGCTGAGATCCCTCTTTTAATCCTTATAATTTCTGGAGCCAAGGATATGTATCATCCCTAGTCCATAAATCCTGCTGTGGACTCCAACACAGAGGTTTGAATTTCCAGGTCAGGTTGGACAATGGGATGGGAGAGCTGCTGGGGAAGGGCTGCTCAACTTCCATGGTGCAGACAGATGGTTTCTTCCTTTCTGTTTTCAGGCAGGTGTGGCTGATTTGGATGCTGGTTTGGTGCAGGAAGTGGAAAAGCTGCAGAAAGAGGCTTTGGAGACTGGAACTTCCTCTTCCTCACCCGTTCCTGGGGAGAAGAAGGAAGACAAGAAGAGTGAGGAGCAGATCAAGTGAGTGAAGCACCAGGCAGTTCTTCCTTTTCTCTGATAATCATGGAATCATGGAATTGTCAAGGCTGGAAAAGCCCTTTGAGGTCATTAAATCCAACTGCTTCCCCAGCACTGCCAAGGCCACCACTGACCACGCCCCCAAGTGCCACATCCACAGGGCTTTGAAATCCCTCCAGGGATGGGGA
>NW_016690465.1:592793-594119 GCF_001604755.1 Lepidothrix coronata
TCCTGCTGCTGTTCCCAGGGCTGGAACAGCTCTGCAGGGGGGTCTCAGCTGAGGGGGCAGAGGGTCAGAATCCCCCCCTCCCCTGCTGCCCCTCTGTGGGATCAGCCCAGGCTGTGGGTTCTGGACATCGGTGTCCCAGGGAAACTGTCCCAGGAGAATTTCCTCCTGGAGCACCTCAGCACATTTCCGTGTTCCTCCGTGCCCTCCACACGTATTCAGTGTTCCTCTGAGATCCCTGAAATCCTGTAGCTGGCAGGACAAGCTGCTGCAGCTGCAGCTGCACAAGGCACATCCCACAGCAATTCCAGCAGCTCGGAGCTGGCTGGCGGAGCTGGAGCTGTGGCAGTTTGCCCAGTGGCTGTTGTTTACAACCCTTTGCCAGGATTTTGGCACGGGAACAGCGTCCCACAGTCCTTGAGGAGCTGGAAAATGCCCTTAAGAGGTCAGTCAGGGGATGGCAGCAGTTGGAGCTTGGATTTGACCAGGCTGGACTGAGGATTGTGGGGACTCCCGGGTTCCTGGGTTGGAATGAGATGATCCTTAAGGTCCCTTCCAACCCAAACCATTCTGGAATTCTATGATTCTGCCTTCTGCTCCCAGATCTATCCTGCTCTCCAAAGAGCCTCATGCAGCACAGAGCAGCACCCATGGAGGGTGATGTTCTCCCTCCTCCTGCCCAGAGTGGTTCCTGTTGGGATGAGAGCTGGTGTTCGTGGGGGCATCTTGGCATCAAAGCCATTTCATGGAAAAGTCGGGAATGACACGTCCCACTTGGAATTCAGACTTTCTAAGCAGGCAGGACTTCAAAGCCATGGCAGCAGCACTGTGGGGTTGGCAAAGCAGGGAGCTCCAGGGTTTGGTTGGCAGAGGTGGCTGATCCAGGCTGGGAATCCAGCAGGGAAAGAGCAAAGGCATTTGTTTAACAATAGGGAGGAACAATAGTCATTACTTTTGTGGAAACTCAATCCATTAGAGGCCTGCTTTCCAGGGAATGCTCAGTTCTGAGGCATCTCCTGAGGAATATGGTGTCTGTGTAAATAACTTTGTTCTGGGAGTATCCTGGGGGACACTGGGTTTGGAGGTTGGCATGGGAATGATGCCAGGGCACAGCCAGAACATAGGGATCCTCAGAGAGGATCCCATCAAACCTCATCCATGGCCATTCCCAAGGATGGCCAGGCACCTTAAATCCTGGAATCAGGTTGGGGGTCCACAGGCACAGGACAAACACTGAGGGGTTGGAGCATGTCCAGGGAAGGGAACAGAGCTGGGAAGGGGCTGGAGCAGCAGGAGCAGCTGAGGGAGCTGGGGGGGCTCAGCCTGGAG